>NW_027179470.1:0-40830 GCF_036669935.1 Montipora foliosa | reverse complement strand
TTTTTCCAGTAAAAACAACAAAAACGTTTATCATGACAATTTTTAAAAAACTTAAAATACAGTGCCAGTGCAAAATTGTGCAAAACGTTCGTTTTAGCCTCTAAATAACACGTTTTATGAAAACTCCTATTTTGCAGTGTTTGCAGCAGTTTTCCAGTAAAAACAGCAAAAACGTTTATCATGACCAATTTTAAAAAAGTTAAAATTACAGTGCCAGTGCAAAATTGTGCAAAACGTTCGTTTTAGCCTCTAAATAACACGTTTTATGAAAACTGCTATTTTGCAGTGTTTGCAGCAGTTTTCCAGTAAAAACAGCAAAAACGTTTATCATGACCAATTTTTAAAAAAGTTAAAATTACAGTGCCAGTGCAAAATTGTGCAAAACGTTCGTTTTAGCCTCTAAATAACACGTTTTATGAAAACTGCTATTTTGCAGTGTTTGCAGCAGTTTTCCAGTAAAAACAGCAAAAACGTTTATCATGACCAATTTTTAAAAAAGTTAAAATTACAGTGCCAGTGCAAAATTGTGCAAAACGTTCGTTTTAGCCTCTAAATAACACGTTTTATGAAAACTGCTATTTTGCAGTGTTTGCAGCAGTTTTCCAGTAAAAACAGCAAAAACGTTTATCATGACCAATTTTTAAAAAAGTTAAAATTACAGTGCCAGTGCAAAATTGTGCAAAACGTTCGTTTTAGCCTCTAAATAACACGTTTTATGAAAACTGCTATTTTGCAGTGTTTGCAGCAGTTTTCCAGTAAAAACAGCAAAAACGTTTATCATGACCAATTTTTAAAAAAGTTAAAATTACAGTGCCAGTGCAAAATTGTGCAAAACGTTCGTTTTAGCCTCTAAATAACACGTTTTATGAAAACTGCTATTTTGCAGTGTTTGCAGCAGTTTTCCAGTAAAAACAGCAAAAACGTTTATCATGACCAATTTTAAAAAAGTTAAAATTACAGTGCCAGTGCAAAATTGTGCAAAACGTTCGTTTTAGCCTCTAAATAACACGTTTTATGAAAACTGCTATTTTGCAGTGTTTGCAGCAGTTTTCCAGTAAAAACAGCAAAAACGTTTATCATGACCAATTTTAAAAAAGTTAAAATTACAGTGCCAGTGCAAAATTGTGCAAAACGTTCGTTTTAGCCTCTAAATAACACGTTTTATGAAAACTGCTATTTTGCAGTGTTTGCAGCAGTTTTCCAGTAAAAACAGCAAAAACGTTTATCATGACCAATTTTTAAAAAAGTTAAAATTACAGTGCCAGTGCAAAATTGTGCAAAACGTTCGTTTTAGCCTCTAAATAACACGTTTTATGAAAACTGCTATTTTGCAGTGTTTGCAGCAGTTTTCCAGTAAAAACAGCAAAAACGTTTATCATGACCAATTTTTAAAAAAGTTAAAATTACAGTGCCAGTGCAAAATTGTGCAAAACGTTCGTTTTAGCCTCTAAATAACACGTTTTATGAAAACTGCTATTTTGCAGTGTTTGCAGCAGTTTTCCAGTAAAAACAGCAAAAACGTTTATCATGACCAATTTTTAAAAAAGTTAAAATTACAGTGCCAGTGCAAAATTGTGCAAAACGTTCGTTTTAGCCTCTAAATAACACGTTTTATGAAAACTGCTATTTTGCAGTGTTTGCAGCAGTTTTCCAGTAAAAACAGCAAAAACGTTTATCATGACCAATTTTAAAAAAGTTAAAATTACAGTGCCAGTGCAAAATTGTGCAAAACGTTCGTTTTAGCCTCTAAATAACACGTTTTATGAAAACTGCTATTTTGCAGTGTTTGCAGCAGTTTTCCAGTAAAAACAGCAAAAACGTTTATCATGACCAATTTTTAAAAAAGTTAAAATTACAGTGCCAGTGCAAAATTGTGCAAAACGTTCGTTTTAGCCTCTAAATAACACGTTTTATGAAAACTGCTATTTTGCAGTGTTTGCAGCAGTTTTCCAGTAAAAACAGCAAAAACGTTTATCATGACCAATTTTTAAAAAAGTTAAAATTACAGTGCCAGTGCAAAATTGTGCAAAACGTTCGTTTTAGCCTCTAAATAACACGTTTTATGAAAACTGCTATTTTGCAGTGTTTGCAGCAGTTTTCCAGTAAAAACAGCAAAAACGTTTATCATGACCAATTTTTAAAAAAGTTAAAATTACAGTGCCAGTGCAAAATTGTGCAAAACGTTCGTTTTAGCCTCTAAATAACACGTTTTATGAAAACTGCTATTTTGCAGTGTTTGCAGCAGTTTTCCAGTAAAAACAGCAAAAACGTTTATCATGACCAATTTTTAAAAAAGTTAAAATTACAGTGCCAGTGCAAAATTGTGCAAAACGTTCGTTTTAGCCTCTAAATAACACGTTTTATGAAAACTGCTATTTTGCAGTGTTTGCAGCAGTTTTCCAGTAAAAACAGCAAAAACGTTTATCATGACCAATTTTTAAAAAAGTTAAAATTACAGTGCCAGTGCAAAATTGTGCAAAACGTTCGTTTTAGCCTCTAAATAACACGTTTTATGAAAACTGCTATTTTGCAGTGTTTGCAGCAGTTTTCCAGTAAAAACAGCAAAAACGTTTATCATGACCAATTTTAAAAAAGTTAAAATTACAGTGCCAGTGCAAAATTGTGCAAAACGTTCGTTTTAGCCTCTAAATAACACGTTTTATGAAAACTGCTATTTTGCAGTGTTTGCAGCAGTTTTCCAGTAAAAACAGCAAAAACGTTTATCATGACCAATTTTTAAAAAAGTTAAAATTACAGTGCCAGTGCAAAATTGTGCAAAACGTTCGTTTTAGCCTCTAAATAACACGTTTTATGAAAACTGCTATTTTGCAGTGTTTGCAGCAGTTTTCCAGTAAAAACAGCAAAAACGTTTATCATGACCAATTTTTAAAAAAGTTAAAATTACAGTGCCAGTGCAAAATTGTGCAAAACGTTCGTTTTAGCCTCTAAATAACACGTTTTATGAAAACTGCTATTTTGCAGTGTTTGCAGCAGTTTTCCAGTAAAAACAGCAAAAACGTTTATCATGACCAATTTTTAAAAAAGTTAAAATTACAGTGCCAGTGCAAAATTGTGCAAAACGTTCGTTTTAGCCTCTAAATAACACGTTTTATGAAAACTGCTATTTTGCAGTGTTTGCAGCAGTTTTCCAGTAAAAACAGCAAAAACGTTTATCATGACCAATTTTTAAAAAAGTTAAAATTACAGTGCCAGTGCAAAATTGTGCAAAACGTTCGTTTTAGCCTCTAAATAACACGTTTTATGAAAACTGCTATTTTGCAGTGTTTGCAGCAGTTTTCCAGTAAAAACAGCAAAAACGTTTATCATGACCAATTTTTAAAAAAGTTAAAATTACAGTGCCAGTGCAAAATTGTGCAAAACGTTCGTTTTAGCCTCTAAATAACACGTTTTATGAAAACTGCTATTTTGCAGTGTTTGCAGCAGTTTTCCAGTAAAAACAGCAAAAACGTTTATCATGACCAATTTTTAAAAAAGTTAAAATTACAGTGCCAGTGCAAAATTGTGCAAAACGTTCGTTTTAGCCTCTAAATAACACGTTTTATGAAAACTGCTATTTTGCAGTGTTTGCAGCAGTTTTCCAGTAAAAACAGCAAAAACGTTTATCATGACCAATTTTTAAAAAAGTTAAAATTACAGTGCCAGTGCAAAATTGTGCAAAACGTTCGTTTTAGCCTCTAAATAACACGTTTTATGAAAACTGCTATTTTGCAGTGTTTGCAGCAGTTTTCCAGTAAAAACAGCAAAAACGTTTATCATGACCAATTTTTAAAAAAGTTAAAATTACAGTGCCAGTGCAAAATTGTGCAAAACGTTCGTTTTAGCCTCTAAATAACACGTTTTATGAAAACTGCTATTTTGCAGTGTTTGCAGCAGTTTTCCAGTAAAAACAGCAAAAACGTTTATCATGACCAATTTTTAAAAAAGTTAAAATTACAGTGCCAGTGCAAAATTGTGCAAAACGTTCGTTTTAGCCTCTAAATAACACGTTTTATGAAAACTGCTATTTTGCAGTGTTTGCAGCAGTTTTCCAGTAAAAACAGCAAAAACGTTTATCATGACCAATTTTTAAAAAAGTTAAAATTACAGTGCCAGTGCAAAATTGTGCAAAACGTTCGTTTTAGCCTCTAAATAACACGTTTTATGAAAACTGCTATTTTGCAGTGTTTGCAGCAGTTTTCCAGTAAAAACAGCAAAAACGTTTATCATGACCAATTTTTAAAAAAGTTAAAATTACAGTGCCAGTGCAAAATTGTGCAAAACGTTCGTTTTAGCCTCTAAATAACACGTTTTATGAAAACTGCTATTTTGCAGTGTTTGCAGCAGTTTTCCAGTAAAAACAGCAAAAACGTTTATCATGACCAATTTTTAAAAAAGTTAAAATTACAGTGCCAGTGCAAAATTGTGCAAAACGTTCGTTTTAGCCTCTAAATAACACGTTTTATGAAAACTGCTATTTTGCAGTGTTTGCAGCAGTTTTCCAGTAAAAACAGCAAAAACGTTTATCATGACCAATTTTTAAAAAAGTTAAAATTACAGTGCCAGTGCAAAATTGTGCAAAACGTTCGTTTTAGCCTCTAAATAACACGTTTTATGAAAACTGCTATTTTGCAGTGTTTGCAGCAGTTTTCCAGTAAAAACAGCAAAAACGTTTATCATGACCAATTTTTAAAAAAGTTAAAATTACAGTGCCAGTGCAAAATTGTGCAAAACGTTCGTTTTAGCCTCTAAATAACACGTTTTATGAAAACTGCTATTTTGCAGTGTTTGCAGCAGTTTTCCAGTAAAAACAGCAAAAACGTTTATCATGACCAATTTTTAAAAAAGTTAAAATTACAGTGCCAGTGCAAAATTGTGCAAAACGTTCGTTTTAGCCTCTAAATAACACGTTTTATGAAAACTGCTATTTTGCAGTGTTTGCAGCAGTTTTCCAGTAAAAACAGCAAAAACGTTTATCATGACCAATTTTTAAAAAAGTTAAAATTACAGTGCCAGTGCAAAATTGTGCAAAACGTTCGTTTTAGCCTCTAAATAACACGTTTTATGAAAACTGCTATTTTGCAGTGTTTGCAGCAGTTTTCCAGTAAAAACAGCAAAAACGTTTATCATGACCAATTTTTAAAAAAGTTAAAATTACAGTGCCAGTGCAAAATTGTGCAAAACGTTCGTTTTAGCCTCTAAATAACACGTTTTATGAAAACTGCTATTTTGCAGTGTTTGCAGCAGTTTTCCAGTAAAAACAGCAAAAACGTTTATCATGACCAATTTTTAAAAAAGTTAAAATTACAGTGCCAGTGCAAAATTGTGCAAAACGTTCGTTTTAGCCTCTAAATAACACGTTTTATGAAAACTGCTATTTTGCAGTGTTTGCAGCAGTTTTCCAGTAAAAACAGCAAAAACGTTTATCATGACCAATTTTTAAAAAAGTTAAAATTACAGTGCCAGTGCAAAATTGTGCAAAACGTTCGTTTTAGCCTCTAAATAACACGTTTTATGAAAACTGCTATTTTGCAGTGTTTGCAGCAGTTTTCCAGTAAAAACAGCAAAAACGTTTATCATGACCAATTTTTAAAAAAGTTAAAATTACAGTGCCAGTGCAAAATTGTGCAAAACGTTCGTTTTAGCCTCTAAATAACACGTTTTATGAAAACTGCTATTTTGCAGTGTTTGCAGCAGTTTTCCAGTAAAAACAGCAAAAACGTTTATCATGACCAATTTTAAAAAAGTTAAAATTACAGTGCCAGTGCAAAATTGTGCAAAACGTTCGTTTTAGCCTCTAAATAACACGTTTTATGAAAACTGCTATTTTGCAGTGTTTGCAGCAGTTTTCCAGTAAAAACAGCAAAAACGTTTATCATGACCAATTTTTAAAAAAGTTAAAATTACAGTGCCAGTGCAAAATTGTGCAAAACGTTCGTTTTAGCCTCTAAATAACACGTTTTATGAAAACTGCTATTTTGCAGTGTTTGCAGCAGTTTTCCAGTAAAAACAGCAAAAACGTTTATCATGACCAATTTTTAAAAAAGTTAAAATTACAGTGCCAGTGCAAAATTGTGCAAAACGTTCGTTTTAGCCTCTAAATAACACGTTTTATGAAAACTGCTATTTTGCAGTGTTTGCAGCAGTTTTCCAGTAAAAACAGCAAAAACGTTTATCATGACCAATTTTTAAAAAAGTTAAAATTACAGTGCCAGTGCAAAATTGTGCAAAACGTTCGTTTTAGCCTCTAAATAACACGTTTTATGAAAACTGCTATTTTGCAGTGTTTGCAGCAGTTTTCCAGTAAAAACAGCAAAAACGTTTATCATGACCAATTTTTAAAAAAGTTAAAATTACAGTGCCAGTGCAAAATTGTGCAAAACGTTCGTTTTAGCCTCTAAATAACACGTTTTATGAAAACTGCTATTTTGCAGTGTTTGCAGCAGTTTTCCAGTAAAAACAGCAAAAACGTTTATCATGACCAATTTTTAAAAAAGTTAAAATTACAGTGCCAGTGCAAAATTGTGCAAAACGTTCGTTTTAGCCTCTAAATAACACGTTTTATGAAAACTGCTATTTTGCAGTGTTTGCAGCAGTTTTCCAGTAAAAACAGCAAAAACGTTTATCATGACCAATTTTTAAAAAAGTTAAAATTACAGTGCCAGTGCAAAATTGTGCAAAACGTTCGTTTTAGCCTCTAAATAACACGTTTTATGAAAACTGCTATTTTGCAGTGTTTGCAGCAGTTTTCCAGTAAAAACAGCAAAAACGTTTATCATGACCAATTTTTAAAAAAGTTAAAATTACAGTGCCAGTGCAAAATTGTGCAAAACGTTCGTTTTAGCCTCTAAATAACACGTTTTATGAAAACTGCTATTTTGCAGTGTTTGCAGCAGTTTTCCAGTAAAAACAGCAAAAACGTTTATCATGACCAATTTTTAAAAAAGTTAAAATTACAGTGCCAGTGCAAAATTGTGCAAAACGTTCGTTTTAGCCTCTAAATAACACGTTTTATGAAAACTGCTATTTTGCAGTGTTTGCAGCAGTTTTCCAGTAAAAACAGCAAAAACGTTTATCATGACCAATTTTTAAAAAAGTTAAAATTACAGTGCCAGTGCAAAATTGTGCAAAACGTTCGTTTTAGCCTCTAAATAACACGTTTTATGAAAACTGCTATTTTGCAGTGTTTGCAGCAGTTTTCCAGTAAAAACAGCAAAAACGTTTATCATGACCAATTTTTAAAAAAGTTAAAATTACAGTGCCAGTGCAAAATTGTGCAAAACGTTCGTTTTAGCCTCTAAATAACACGTTTTATGAAAACTGCTATTTTGCAGTGTTTGCAGCAGTTTTCCAGTAAAAACAGCAAAAACGTTTATCATGACCAATTTTTAAAAAAGTTAAAATTACAGTGCCAGTGCAAAATTGTGCAAAACGTTCGTTTTAGCCTCTAAATAACACGTTTTATGAAAACTGCTATTTTGCAGTGTTTGCAGCAGTTTTCCAGTAAAAACAGCAAAAACGTTTATCATGACCAATTTTTAAAAAAGTTAAAATTACAGTGCCAGTGCAAAATTGTGCAAAACGTTCGTTTTAGCCTCTAAATAACACGTTTTATGAAAACTGCTATTTTGCAGTGTTTGCAGCAGTTTTCCAGTAAAAACAGCAAAAACGTTTATCATGACCAATTTTTAAAAAAGTTAAAATTACAGTGCCAGTGCAAAATTGTGCAAAACGTTCGTTTTAGCCTCTAAATAACACGTTTTATGAAAACTGCTATTTTGCAGTGTTTGCAGCAGTTTTCCAGTAAAAACAGCAAAAACGTTTATCATGACCAATTTTTAAAAAAGTTAAAATTACAGTGCCAGTGCAAAATTGTGCAAAACGTTCGTTTTAGCCTCTAAATAACACGTTTTATGAAAACTGCTATTTTGCAGTGTTTGCAGCAGTTTTCCAGTAAAAACAGCAAAAACGTTTATCATGACCAATTTTTAAAAAAGTTAAAATTACAGTGCCAGTGCAAAATTGTGCAAAACGTTCGTTTTAGCCTCTAAATAACACGTTTTATGAAAACTGCTATTTTGCAGTGTTTGCAGCAGTTTTCCAGTAAAAACAGCAAAAACGTTTATCATGACCAATTTTTAAAAAAGTTAAAATTACAGTGCCAGTGCAAAATTGTGCAAAACGTTCGTTTTAGCCTCTAAATAACACGTTTTATGAAAACTGCTATTTTGCAGTGTTTGCAGCAGTTTTCCAGTAAAAACAGCAAAAACGTTTATCATGACCAATTTTTAAAAAAGTTAAAATTACAGTGCCAGTGCAAAATTGTGCAAAACGTTCGTTTTAGCCTCTAAATAACACGTTTTATGAAAACTGCTATTTTGCAGTGTTTGCAGCAGTTTTCCAGTAAAAACAGCAAAAACGTTTATCATGACCAATTTTTAAAAAAGTTAAAATTACAGTGCCAGTGCAAAATTGTGCAAAACGTTCGTTTTAGCCTCTAAATAACACGTTTTATGAAAACTGCTATTTTGCAGTGTTTGCAGCAGTTTTCCAGTAAAAACAGCAAAAACGTTTATCATGACCAATTTTTAAAAAAGTTAAAATTACAGTGCCAGTGCAAAATTGTGCAAAACGTTCGTTTTAGCCTCTAAATAACACGTTTTATGAAAACTGCTATTTTGCAGTGTTTGCAGCAGTTTTCCAGTAAAAACAGCAAAAACGTTTATCATGACCAATTTTTAAAAAAGTTAAAATTACAGTGCCAGTGCAAAATTGTGCAAAACGTTCGTTTTAGCCTCTAAATAACACGTTTTATGAAAACTGCTATTTTGCAGTGTTTGCAGCAGTTTTCCAGTAAAAACAGCAAAAACGTTTATCATGACCAATTTTTAAAAAAGTTAAAATTACAGTGCCAGTGCAAAATTGTGCAAAACGTTCGTTTTAGCCTCTAAATAACACGTTTTATGAAAACTGCTATTTTGCAGTGTTTGCAGCAGTTTTCCAGTAAAAACAGCAAAAACGTTTATCATGACCAATTTTAAAAAAGTTAAAATTACAGTGCCAGTGCAAAATTGTGCAAAACGTTCGTTTTAGCCTCTAAATAACACGTTTTATGAAAACTGCTATTTTGCAGTGTTTGCAGCAGTTTTCCAGTAAAAACAGCAAAAACGTTTATCATGACCAATTTTTAAAAAAGTTAAAATTACAGTGCCAGTGCAAAATTGTGCAAAACGTTCGTTTTAGCCTCTAAATAACACGTTTTATGAAAACTGCTATTTTGCAGTGTTTGCAGCAGTTTTCCAGTAAAAACAGCAAAAACGTTTATCATGACCAATTTTTAAAAAAGTTAAAATTACAGTGCCAGTGCAAAATTGTGCAAAACGTTCGTTTTAGCCTCTAAATAACACGTTTTATGAAAACTGCTATTTTGCAGTGTTTGCAGCAGTTTTCCAGTAAAAACAGCAAAAACGTTTATCATGACCAATTTTTAAAAAAGTTAAAATTACAGTGCCAGTGCAAAATTGTGCAAAACGTTCGTTTTAGCCTCTAAATAACACGTTTTATGAAAACTGCTATTTTGCAGTGTTTGCAGCAGTTTTCCAGTAAAAACAGCAAAAACGTTTATCATGACCAATTTTTAAAAAAGTTAAAATTACAGTGCCAGTGCAAAATTGTGCAAAACGTTCGTTTTAGCCTCTAAATAACACGTTTTATGAAAACTGCTATTTTGCAGTGTTTGCAGCAGTTTTCCAGTAAAAACAGCAAAAACGTTTATCATGACCAATTTTTAAAAAAGTTAAAATTACAGTGCCAGTGCAAAATTGTGCAAAACGTTCGTTTTAGCCTCTAAATAACACGTTTTATGAAAACTGCTATTTTGCAGTGTTTGCAGCAGTTTTCCAGTAAAAACAGCAAAAACGTTTATCATGACCAATTTTTAAAAAAGTTAAAATTACAGTGCCAGTGCAAAATTGTGCAAAACGTTCGTTTTAGCCTCTAAATAACACGTTTTATGAAAACTGCTATTTTGCAGTGTTTGCAGCAGTTTTCCAGTAAAAACAGCAAAAACGTTTATCATGACCAATTTTTAAAAAAGTTAAAATTACAGTGCCAGTGCAAAATTGTGCAAAACGTTCGTTTTAGCCTCTAAATAACACGTTTTATGAAAACTGCTATTTTGCAGTGTTTGCAGCAGTTTTCCAGTAAAAACAGCAAAAACGTTTATCATGACCAATTTTTAAAAAAGTTAAAATTACAGTGCCAGTGCAAAATTGTGCAAAACGTTCGTTTTAGCCTCTAAATAACACGTTTTATGAAAACTGCTATTTTGCAGTGTTTGCAGCAGTTTTCCAGTAAAAACAGCAAAAACGTTTATCATGACCAATTTTTAAAAAAGTTAAAATTACAGTGCCAGTGCAAAATTGTGCAAAACGTTCGTTTTAGCCTCTAAATAACACGTTTTATGAAAACTGCTATTTTGCAGTGTTTGCAGCAGTTTTCCAGTAAAAACAGCAAAAACGTTTATCATGACCAATTTTTAAAAAAGTTAAAATTACAGTGCCAGTGCAAAATTGTGCAAAACGTTCGTTTTAGCCTCTAAATAACACGTTTTATGAAAACTGCTATTTTGCAGTGTTTGCAGCAGTTTTCCAGTAAAAACAGCAAAAACGTTTATCATGACCAATTTTTAAAAAAGTTAAAATTACAGTGCCAGTGCAAAATTGTGCAAAACGTTCGTTTTAGCCTCTAAATAACACGTTTTATGAAAACTGCTATTTTGCAGTGTTTGCAGCAGTTTTCCAGTAAAAACAGCAAAAACGTTTATCATGACCAATTTTTAAAAAAGTTAAAATTACAGTGCCAGTGCAAAATTGTGCAAAACGTTCGTTTTAGCCTCTAAATAACACGTTTTATGAAAACTGCTATTTTGCAGTGTTTGCAGCAGTTTTCCAGTAAAAACAGCAAAAACGTTTATCATGACCAATTTTTAAAAAAGTTAAAATTACAGTGCCAGTGCAAAATTGTGCAAAACGTTCGTTTTAGCCTCTAAATAACACGTTTTATGAAAACTGCTATTTTGCAGTGTTTGCAGCAGTTTTCCAGTAAAAACAGCAAAAACGTTTATCATGACCAATTTTTAAAAAAGTTAAAATTACAGTGCCAGTGCAAAATTGTGCAAAACGTTCGTTTTAGCCTCTAAATAACACGTTTTATGAAAACTGCTATTTTGCAGTGTTTGCAGCAGTTTTCCAGTAAAAACAGCAAAAACGTTTATCATGACCAATTTTTAAAAAAGTTAAAATTACAGTGCCAGTGCAAAATTGTGCAAAACGTTCGTTTTAGCCTCTAAATAACACGTTTTATGAAAACTGCTATTTTGCAGTGTTTGCAGCAGTTTTCCAGTAAAAACAGCAAAAACGTTTATCATGACCAATTTTTAAAAAAGTTAAAATTACAGTGCCAGTGCAAAATTGTGCAAAACGTTCGTTTTAGCCTCTAAATAACACGTTTTATGAAAACTGCTATTTTGCAGTGTTTGCAGCAGTTTTCCAGTAAAAACAGCAAAAACGTTTATCATGACCAATTTTTAAAAAAGTTAAAATTACAGTGCCAGTGCAAAATTGTGCAAAACGTTCGTTTTAGCCTCTAAATAACACGTTTTATGAAAACTGCTATTTTGCAGTGTTTGCAGCAGTTTTCCAGTAAAAACAGCAAAAACGTTTATCATGACCAATTTTTAAAAAAGTTAAAATTACAGTGCCAGTGCAAAATTGTGCAAAACGTTCGTTTTAGCCTCTAAATAACACGTTTTATGAAAACTGCTATTTTGCAGTGTTTGCAGCAGTTTTCCAGTAAAAACAGCAAAAACGTTTATCATGACCAATTTTTAAAAAAGTTAAAATTACAGTGCCAGTGCAAAATTGTGCAAAACGTTCGTTTTAGCCTCTAAATAACACGTTTTATGAAAACTGCTATTTTGCAGTGTTTGCAGCAGTTTTCCAGTAAAAACAGCAAAAACGTTTATCATGACCAATTTTTAAAAAAGTTAAAATTACAGTGCCAGTGCAAAATTGTGCAAAACGTTCGTTTTAGCCTCTAAATAACACGTTTTATGAAAACTGCTATTTTGCAGTGTTTGCAGCAGTTTTCCAGTAAAAACAGCAAAAACGTTTATCATGACCAATTTTTAAAAAAGTTAAAATTACAGTGCCAGTGCAAAATTGTGCAAAACGTTCGTTTTAGCCTCTAAATAACACGTTTTATGAAAACTGCTATTTTGCAGTGTTTGCAGCAGTTTTCCAGTAAAAACAGCAAAAACGTTTATCATGACCAATTTTTAAAAAAGTTAAAATTACAGTGCCAGTGCAAAATTGTGCAAAACGTTCGTTTTAGCCTCTAAATAACACGTTTTATGAAAACTGCTATTTTGCAGTGTTTGCAGCAGTTTTCCAGTAAAAACAGCAAAAACGTTTATCATGACCAATTTTTAAAAAAGTTAAAATTACAGTGCCAGTGCAAAATTGTGCAAAACGTTCGTTTTAGCCTCTAAATAACACGTTTTATGAAAACTGCTATTTTGCAGTGTTTGCAGCAGTTTTCCAGTAAAAACAGCAAAAACGTTTATCATGACCAATTTTTAAAAAAGTTAAAATTACAGTGCCAGTGCAAAATTGTGCAAAACGTTCGTTTTAGCCTCTAAATAACACGTTTTATGAAAACTGCTATTTTGCAGTGTTTGCAGCAGTTTTCCAGTAAAAACAGCAAAAACGTTTATCATGACCAATTTTTAAAAAAGTTAAAATTACAGTGCCAGTGCAAAATTGTGCAAAACGTTCGTTTTAGCCTCTAAATAACACGTTTTATGAAAACTGCTATTTTGCAGTGTTTGCAGCAGTTTTCCAGTAAAAACAGCAAAAACGTTTATCATGACCAATTTTTAAAAAAGTTAAAATTACAGTGCCAGTGCAAAATTGTGCAAAACGTTCGTTTTAGCCTCTAAATAACACGTTTTATGAAAACTGCTATTTTGCAGTGTTTGCAGCAGTTTTCCAGTAAAAACAGCAAAAACGTTTATCATGACCAATTTTTAAAAAAGTTAAAATTACAGTGCCAGTGCAAAATTGTGCAAAACGTTCGTTTTAGCCTCTAAATAACACGTTTTATGAAAACTGCTATTTTGCAGTGTTTGCAGCAGTTTTCCAGTAAAAACAGCAAAAACGTTTATCATGACCAATTTTTAAAAAAGTTAAAATTACAGTGCCAGTGCAAAATTGTGCAAAACGTTCGTTTTAGCCTCTAAATAACACGTTTTATGAAAACTGCTATTTTGCAGTGTTTGCAGCAGTTTTCCAGTAAAAACAGCAAAAACGTTTATCATGACCAATTTTTAAAAAAGTTAAAATTACAGTGCCAGTGCAAAATTGTGCAAAACGTTCGTTTTAGCCTCTAAATAACACGTTTTATGAAAACTGCTATTTTGCAGTGTTTGCAGCAGTTTTCCAGTAAAAACAGCAAAAACGTTTATCATGACCAATTTTTAAAAAAGTTAAAATTACAGTGCCAGTGCAAAATTGTGCAAAACGTTCGTTTTAGCCTCTAAATAACACGTTTTATGAAAACTGCTATTTTGCAGTGTTTGCAGCAGTTTTCCAGTAAAAACAGCAAAAACGTTTATCATGACCAATTTTTAAAAAAGTTAAAATTACAGTGCCAGTGCAAAATTGTGCAAAACGTTCGTTTTAGCCTCTAAATAACACGTTTTATGAAAACTGCTATTTTGCAGTGTTTGCAGCAGTTTTCCAGTAAAAACAGCAAAAACGTTTATCATGACCAATTTTTAAAAAAGTTAAAATTACAGTGCCAGTGCAAAATTGTGCAAAACGTTCGTTTTAGCCTCTAAATAACACGTTTTATGAAAACTGCTATTTTGCAGTGTTTGCAGCAGTTTTCCAGTAAAAACAGCAAAAACGTTTATCATGACCAATTTTTAAAAAAGTTAAAATTACAGTGCCAGTGCAAAATTGTGCAAAACGTTCGTTTTAGCCTCTAAATAACACGTTTTATGAAAACTGCTATTTTGCAGTGTTTGCAGCAGTTTTCCAGTAAAAACAGCAAAAACGTTTATCATGACCAATTTTTAAAAAAGTTAAAATTACAGTGCCAGTGCAAAATTGTGCAAAACGTTCGTTTTAGCCTCTAAATAACACGTTTTATGAAAACTGCTATTTTGCAGTGTTTGCAGCAGTTTTCCAGTAAAAACAGCAAAAACGTTTATCATGACCAATTTTTAAAAAAGTTAAAATTACAGTGCCAGTGCAAAATTGTGCAAAACGTTCGTTTTAGCCTCTAAATAACACGTTTTATGAAAACTGCTATTTTGCAGTGTTTGCAGCAGTTTTCCAGTAAAAACAGCAAAAACGTTTATCATGACCAATTTTTAAAAAAGTTAAAATTACAGTGCCAGTGCAAAATTGTGCAAAACGTTCGTTTTAGCCTCTAAATAACACGTTTTATGAAAACTGCTATTTTGCAGTGTTTGCAGCAGTTTTCCAGTAAAAACAGCAAAAACGTTTATCATGACCAATTTTTAAAAAAGTTAAAATTACAGTGCCAGTGCAAAATTGTGCAAAACGTTCGTTTTAGCCTCTAAATAACACGTTTTATGAAAACTGCTATTTTGCAGTGTTTGCAGCAGTTTTCCAGTAAAAACAGCAAAAACGTTTATCATGACCAATTTTTAAAAAAGTTAAAATTACAGTGCCAGTGCAAAATTGTGCAAAACGTTCGTTTTAGCCTCTAAATAACACGTTTTATGAAAACTGCTATTTTGCAGTGTTTGCAGCAGTTTTCCAGTAAAAACAGCAAAAACGTTTATCATGACCAATTTTTAAAAAAGTTAAAATTACAGTGCCAGTGCAAAATTGTGCAAAACGTTCGTTTTAGCCTCTAAATAACACGTTTTATGAAAACTGCTATTTTGCAGTGTTTGCAGCAGTTTTCCAGTAAAAACAGCAAAAACGTTTATCATGACCAATTTTTAAAAAAGTTAAAATTACAGTGCCAGTGCAAAATTGTGCAAAACGTTCGTTTTAGCCTCTAAATAACACGTTTTATGAAAACTGCTATTTTGCAGTGTTTGCAGCAGTTTTCCAGTAAAAACAGCAAAAACGTTTATCATGACCAATTTTTAAAAAAGTTAAAATTACAGTGCCAGTGCAAAATTGTGCAAAACGTTCGTTTTAGCCTCTAAATAACACGTTTTATGAAAACTGCTATTTTGCAGTGTTTGCAGCAGTTTTCCAGTAAAAACAGCAAAAACGTTTATCATGACCAATTTTTAAAAAAGTTAAAATTACAGTGCCAGTGCAAAATTGTGCAAAACGTTCGTTTTAGCCTCTAAATAACACGTTTTATGAAAACTGCTATTTTGCAGTGTTTGCAGCAGTTTTCCAGTAAAAACAGCAAAAACGTTTATCATGACCAATTTTTAAAAAAGTTAAAATTACAGTGCCAGTGCAAAATTGTGCAAAACGTTCGTTTTAGCCTCTAAATAACACGTTTTATGAAAACTGCTATTTTGCAGTGTTTGCAGCAGTTTTCCAGTAAAAACAGCAAAAACGTTTATCATGACCAATTTTTAAAAAAGTTAAAATTACAGTGCCAGTGCAAAATTGTGCAAAACGTTCGTTTTAGCCTCTAAATAACACGTTTTATGAAAACTGCTATTTTGCAGTGTTTGCAGCAGTTTTCCAGTAAAAACAGCAAAAACGTTTATCATGACCAATTTTTAAAAAAGTTAAAATTACAGTGCCAGTGCAAAATTGTGCAAAACGTTCGTTTTAGCCTCTAAATAACACGTTTTATGAAAACTGCTATTTTGCAGTGTTTGCAGCAGTTTTCCAGTAAAAACAGCAAAAACGTTTATCATGACCAATTTTTAAAAAAGTTAAAATTACAGTGCCAGTGCAAAATTGTGCAAAACGTTCGTTTTAGCCTCTAAATAACACGTTTTATGAAAACTGCTATTTTGCAGTGTTTGCAGCAGTTTTCCAGTAAAAACAGCAAAAACGTTTATCATGACCAATTTTTAAAAAAGTTAAAATTACAGTGCCAGTGCAAAATTGTGCAAAACGTTCGTTTTAGCCTCTAAATAACACGTTTTATGAAAACTGCTATTTTGCAGTGTTTGCAGCAGTTTTCCAGTAAAAACAGCAAAAACGTTTATCATGACCAATTTTTAAAAAAGTTAAAATTACAGTGCCAGTGCAAAATTGTGCAAAACGTTCGTTTTAGCCTCTAAATAACACGTTTTATGAAAACTGCTATTTTGCAGTGTTTGCAGCAGTTTTCCAGTAAAAACAGCAAAAACGTTTATCATGACCAATTTTTAAAAAAGTTAAAATTACAGTGCCAGTGCAAAATTGTGCAAAACGTTCGTTTTAGCCTCTAAATAACACGTTTTATGAAAACTGCTATTTTGCAGTGTTTGCAGCAGTTTTCCAGTAAAAACAGCAAAAACGTTTATCATGACCAATTTTTAAAAAAGTTAAAATTACAGTGCCAGTGCAAAATTGTGCAAAACGTTCGTTTTAGCCTCTAAATAACACGTTTTATGAAAACTGCTATTTTGCAGTGTTTGCAGCAGTTTTCCAGTAAAAACAGCAAAAACGTTTATCATGACCAATTTTTAAAAAAGTTAAAATTACAGTGCCAGTGCAAAATTGTGCAAAACGTTCGTTTTAGCCTCTAAATAACACGTTTTATGAAAACTGCTATTTTGCAGTGTTTGCAGCAGTTTTCCAGTAAAAACAGCAAAAACGTTTATCATGACCAATTTTTAAAAAAGTTAAAATTACAGTGCCAGTGCAAAATTGTGCAAAACGTTCGTTTTAGCCTCTAAATAACACGTTTTATGAAAACTGCTATTTTGCAGTGTTTGCAGCAGTTTTCCAGTAAAAACAGCAAAAACGTTTATCATGACCAATTTTAAAAAAGTTAAAATTACAGTGCCAGTGCAAAATTGTGCAAAACGTTCGTTTTAGCCTCTAAATAACACGTTTTATGAAAACTGCTATTTTGCAGTGTTTGCAGCAGTTTTCCAGTAAAAACAGCAAAAACGTTTATCATGACCAATTTTTAAAAAAGTTAAAATTACAGTGCCAGTGCAAAATTGTGCAAAACGTTCGTTTTAGCCTCTAAATAACACGTTTTATGAAAACTGCTATTTTGCAGTGTTTGCAGCAGTTTTCCAGTAAAAACAGCAAAAACGTTTATCATGACCAATTTTTAAAAAAGTTAAAATTACAGTGCCAGTGCAAAATTGTGCAAAACGTTCGTTTTAGCCTCTAAATAACACGTTTTATGAAAACTGCTATTTTGCAGTGTTTGCAGCAGTTTTCCAGTAAAAACAGCAAAAACGTTTATCATGACCAATTTTTAAAAAAGTTAAAATTACAGTGCCAGTGCAAAATTGTGCAAAACGTTCGTTTTAGCCTCTAAATAACACGTTTTATGAAAACTGCTATTTTGCAGTGTTTGCAGCAGTTTTCCAGTAAAAACAGCAAAAACGTTTATCATGACCAATTTTTAAAAAAGTTAAAATTACAGTGCCAGTGCAAAATTGTGCAAAACGTTCGTTTTAGCCTCTAAATAACACGTTTTATGAAAACTGCTATTTTGCAGTGTTTGCAGCAGTTTTCCAGTAAAAACAGCAAAAACGTTTATCATGACCAATTTTTAAAAAAGTTAAAATTACAGTGCCAGTGCAAAATTGTGCAAAACGTTCGTTTTAGCCTCTAAATAACACGTTTTATGAAAACTGCTATTTTGCAGTGTTTGCAGCAGTTTTCCAGTAAAAACAGCAAAAACGTTTATCATGACCAATTTTTAAAAAAGTTAAAATTACAGTGCCAGTGCAAAATTGTGCAAAACGTTCGTTTTAGCCTCTAAATAACACGTTTTATGAAAACTGCTATTTTGCAGTGTTTGCAGCAGTTTTCCAGTAAAAACAGCAAAAACGTTTATCATGACCAATTTTTAAAAAAGTTAAAATTACAGTGCCAGTGCAAAATTGTGCAAAACGTTCGTTTTAGCCTCTAAATAACACGTTTTATGAAAACTGCTATTTTGCAGTGTTTGCAGCAGTTTTCCAGTAAAAACAGCAAAAACGTTTATCATGACCAATTTTTAAAAAAGTTAAAATTACAGTGCCAGTGCAAAATTGTGCAAAACGTTCGTTTTAGCCTCTAAATAACACGTTTTATGAAAACTGCTATTTTGCAGTGTTTGCAGCAGTTTTCCAGTAAAAACAGCAAAAACGTTTATCATGACCAATTTTTAAAAAAGTTAAAATTACAGTGCCAGTGCAAAATTGTGCAAAACGTTCGTTTTAGCCTCTAAATAACACGTTTTATGAAAACTGCTATTTTGCAGTGTTTGCAGCAGTTTTCCAGTAAAAACAGCAAAAACGTTTATCATGACCAATTTTTAAAAAAGTTAAAATTACAGTGCCAGTGCAAAATTGTGCAAAACGTTCGTTTTAGCCTCTAAATAACACGTTTTATGAAAACTGCTATTTTGCAGTGTTTGCAGCAGTTTTCCAGTAAAAACAGCAAAAACGTTTATCATGACCAATTTTTAAAAAAGTTAAAATTACAGTGCCAGTGCAAAATTGTGCAAAACGTTCGTTTTAGCCTCTAAATAACACGTTTTATGAAAACTGCTATTTTGCAGTGTTTGCAGCAGTTTTCCAGTAAAAACAGCAAAAACGTTTATCATGACCAATTTTTAAAAAAGTTAAAATTACAGTGCCAGTGCAAAATTGTGCAAAACGTTCGTTTTAGCCTCTAAATAACACGTTTTATGAAAACTGCTATTTTGCAGTGTTTGC
This sequence comes from Montipora foliosa, assembly GCF_036669935.1. Classification (NCBI taxonomy): domain Eukaryota; kingdom Metazoa; phylum Cnidaria; class Anthozoa; order Scleractinia; family Acroporidae; genus Montipora; species Montipora foliosa. The sequence continues at coordinate 21,944 of NW_027179470.1, read as the reverse complement.
AGCAGTTTTCCAGTAAAAACAGCAAAAACGTTTATCATGACCAATTTTTAAAAAAGTTAAAATTACAGTGCCAGTGCAAAATTGTGCAAAACGTTCGTTTTAGCCTCTAAATAACACGTTTTATGAAAACTGCTATTTTGCAGTGTTTGCAGCAGTTTTCCAGTAAAAACAGCAAAAACGTTTATCATGACCAATTTTTAAAAAAGTTAAAATTACAGTGCCAGTGCAAAATTGTGCAAAACGTTCGTTTTAGCCTCTAAATAACACGTTTTATGAAAACTGCTATTTTGCAGTGTTTGCAGCAGTTTTCCAGTAAAAACAGCAAAAACGTTTATCATGACCAATTTTTAAAAAAGTTAAAATTACAGTGCCAGTGCAAAATTGTGCAAAACGTTCGTTTTAGCCTCTAAATAACACGTTTTATGAAAACTGCTATTTTGCAGTGTTTGCAGCAGTTTTCCAGTAAAAACAGCAAAAACGTTTATCATGACCAATTTTTAAAAAAGTTAAAATTACAGTGCCAGTGCAAAATTGTGCAAAACGTTCGTTTTAGCCTCTAAATAACACGTTTTATGAAAACTGCTATTTTGCAGTGTTTGCAGCAGTTTTCCAGTAAAAACAGCAAAAACGTTTATCATGACCAATTTTTAAAAAAGTTAAAATTACAGTGCCAGTGCAAAATTGTGCAAAACGTTCGTTTTAGCCTCTAAATAACACGTTTTATGAAAACTGCTATTTTGCAGTGTTTGCAGCAGTTTTCCAGTAAAAACAGCAAAAACGTTTATCATGACCAATTTTTAAAAAAGTTAAAATTACAGTGCCAGTGCAAAATTGTGCAAAACGTTCGTTTTAGCCTCTAAATAACACGTTTTATGAAAACTGCTATTTTGCAGTGTTTGCAGCAGTTTTCCAGTAAAAACAGCAAAAACGTTTATCATGACCAATTTTTAAAAAAGTTAAAATTACAGTGCCAGTGCAAAATTGTGCAAAACGTTCGTTTTAGCCTCTAAATAACACGTTTTATGAAAACTGCTATTTTGCAGTGTTTGCAGCAGTTTTCCAGTAAAAACAGCAAAAACGTTTATCATGACCAATTTTTAAAAAAGTTAAAATTACAGTGCCAGTGCAAAATTGTGCAAAACGTTCGTTTTAGCCTCTAAATAACACGTTTTATGAAAACTGCTATTTTGCAGTGTTTGCAGCAGTTTTCCAGTAAAAACAGCAAAAACGTTTATCATGACCAATTTTTAAAAAAGTTAAAATTACAGTGCCAGTGCAAAATTGTGCAAAACGTTCGTTTTAGCCTCTAAATAACACGTTTTATGAAAACTGCTATTTTGCAGTGTTTGCAGCAGTTTTCCAGTAAAAACAGCAAAAACGTTTATCATGACCAATTTTTAAAAAAGTTAAAATTACAGTGCCAGTGCAAAATTGTGCAAAACGTTCGTTTTAGCCTCTAAATAACACGTTTTATGAAAACTGCTATTTTGCAGTGTTTGCAGCAGTTTTCCAGTAAAAACAGCAAAAACGTTTATCATGACCAATTTTTAAAAAAGTTAAAATTACAGTGCCAGTGCAAAATTGTGCAAAACGTTCGTTTTAGCCTCTAAATAACACGTTTTATGAAAACTGCTATTTTGCAGTGTTTGCAGCAGTTTTCCAGTAAAAACAGCAAAAACGTTTATCATGACCAATTTTTAAAAAAGTTAAAATTACAGTGCCAGTGCAAAATTGTGCAAAACGTTCGTTTTAGCCTCTAAATAACACGTTTTATGAAAACTGCTATTTTGCAGTGTTTGCAGCAGTTTTCCAGTAAAAACAGCAAAAACGTTTATCATGACCAATTTTTAAAAAAGTTAAAATTACAGTGCCAGTGCAAAATTGTGCAAAACGTTCGTTTTAGCCTCTAAATAACACGTTTTATGAAAACTGCTATTTTGCAGTGTTTGCAGCAGTTTTCCAGTAAAAACAGCAAAAACGTTTATCATGACCAATTTTTAAAAAAGTTAAAATTACAGTGCCAGTGCAAAATTGTGCAAAACGTTCGTTTTAGCCTCTAAATAACACGTTTTATGAAAACTGCTATTTTGCAGTGTTTGCAGCAGTTTTCCAGTAAAAACAGCAAAAACGTTTATCATGACCAATTTTTAAAAAAGTTAAAATTACAGTGCCAGTGCAAAATTGTGCAAAACGTTCGTTTTAGCCTCTAAATAACACGTTTTATGAAAACTGCTATTTTGCAGTGTTTGCAGCAGTTTTCCAGTAAAAACAGCAAAAACGTTTATCATGACCAATTTTTAAAAAAGTTAAAATTACAGTGCCAGTGCAAAATTGTGCAAAACGTTCGTTTTAGCCTCTAAATAACACGTTTTATGAAAACTGCTATTTTGCAGTGTTTGCAGCAGTTTTCCAGTAAAAACAGCAAAAACGTTTATCATGACCAATTTTTAAAAAAGTTAAAATTACAGTGCCAGTGCAAAATTGTGCAAAACGTTCGTTTTAGCCTCTAAATAACACGTTTTATGAAAACTGCTATTTTGCAGTGTTTGCAGCAGTTTTCCAGTAAAAACAGCAAAAACGTTTATCATGACCAATTTTTAAAAAAGTTAAAATTACAGTGCCAGTGCAAAATTGTGCAAAACGTTCGTTTTAGCCTCTAAATAACACGTTTTATGAAAACTGCTATTTTGCAGTGTTTGCAGCAGTTTTCCAGTAAAAACAGCAAAAACGTTTATCATGACCAATTTTTAAAAAAGTTAAAATTACAGTGCCAGTGCAAAATTGTGCAAAACGTTCGTTTTAGCCTCTAAATAACACGTTTTATGAAAACTGCTATTTTGCAGTGTTTGCAGCAGTTTTCCAGTAAAAACAGCAAAAACGTTTATCATGACCAATTTTTAAAAAAGTTAAAATTACAGTGCCAGTGCAAAATTGTGCAAAACGTTCGTTTTAGCCTCTAAATAACACGTTTTATGAAAACTGCTATTTTGCAGTGTTTGCAGCAGTTTTCCAGTAAAAACAGCAAAAACGTTTATCATGACCAATTTTTAAAAAAGTTAAAATTACAGTGCCAGTGCAAAATTGTGCAAAACGTTCGTTTTAGCCTCTAAATAACACGTTTTATGAAAACTGCTATTTTGCAGTGTTTGCAGCAGTTTTCCAGTAAAAACAGCAAAAACGTTTATCATGACCAATTTTTAAAAAAGTTAAAATTACAGTGCCAGTGCAAAATTGTGCAAAACGTTCGTTTTAGCCTCTAAATAACACGTTTTATGAAAACTGCTATTTTGCAGTGTTTGCAGCAGTTTTCCAGTAAAAACAGCAAAAACGTTTATCATGACCAATTTTTAAAAAAGTTAAAATTACAGTGCCAGTGCAAAATTGTGCAAAACGTTCGTTTTAGCCTCTAAATAACACGTTTTATGAAAACTGCTATTTTGCAGTGTTTGCAGCAGTTTTCCAGTAAAAACAGCAAAAACGTTTATCATGACCAATTTTTAAAAAAGTTAAAATTACAGTGCCAGTGCAAAATTGTGCAAAACGTTCGTTTTAGCCTCTAAATAACACGTTTTATGAAAACTGCTATTTTGCAGTGTTTGCAGCAGTTTTCCAGTAAAAACAGCAAAAACGTTTATCATGACCAATTTTTAAAAAAGTTAAAATTACAGTGCCAGTGCAAAATTGTGCAAAACGTTCGTTTTAGCCTCTAAATAACACGTTTTATGAAAACTGCTATTTTGCAGTGTTTGCAGCAGTTTTCCAGTAAAAACAGCAAAAACGTTTATCATGACCAATTTTTAAAAAAGTTAAAATTACAGTGCCAGTGCAAAATTGTGCAAAACGTTCGTTTTAGCCTCTAAATAACACGTTTTATGAAAACTGCTATTTTGCAGTGTTTGCAGCAGTTTTCCAGTAAAAACAGCAAAAACGTTTATCATGACCAATTTTTAAAAAAGTTAAAATTACAGTGCCAGTGCAAAATTGTGCAAAACGTTCGTTTTAGCCTCTAAATAACACGTTTTATGAAAACTGCTATTTTGCAGTGTTTGCAGCAGTTTTCCAGTAAAAACAGCAAAAACGTTTATCATGACCAATTTTTAAAAAAGTTAAAATTACAGTGCCAGTGCAAAATTGTGCAAAACGTTCGTTTTAGCCTCTAAATAACACGTTTTATGAAAACTGCTATTTTGCAGTGTTTGCAGCAGTTTTCCAGTAAAAACAGCAAAAACGTTTATCATGACCAATTTTTAAAAAAGTTAAAATTACAGTGCCAGTGCAAAATTGTGCAAAACGTTCGTTTTAGCCTCTAAATAACACGTTTTATGAAAACTGCTATTTTGCAGTGTTTGCAGCAGTTTTCCAGTAAAAACAGCAAAAACGTTTATCATGACCAATTTTTAAAAAAGTTAAAATTACAGTGCCAGTGCAAAATTGTGCAAAACGTTCGTTTTAGCCTCTAAATAACACGTTTTATGAAAACTGCTATTTTGCAGTGTTTGCAGCAGTTTTCCAGTAAAAACAGCAAAAACGTTTATCATGACCAATTTTTAAAAAAGTTAAAATTACAGTGCCAGTGCAAAATTGTGCAAAACGTTCGTTTTAGCCTCTAAATAACACGTTTTATGAAAACTGCTATTTTGCAGTGTTTGCAGCAGTTTTCCAGTAAAAACAGCAAAAACGTTTATCATGACCAATTTTTAAAAAAGTTAAAATTACAGTGCCAGTGCAAAATTGTGCAAAACGTTCGTTTTAGCCTCTAAATAACACGTTTTATGAAAACTGCTATTTTGCAGTGTTTGCAGCAGTTTTCCAGTAAAAACAGCAAAAACGTTTATCATGACCAATTTTTAAAAAAGTTAAAATTACAGTGCCAGTGCAAAATTGTGCAAAACGTTCGTTTTAGCCTCTAAATAACACGTTTTATGAAAACTGCTATTTTGCAGTGTTTGCAGCAGTTTTCCAGTAAAAACAGCAAAAACGTTTATCATGACCAATTTTTAAAAAAGTTAAAATTACAGTGCCAGTGCAAAATTGTGCAAAACGTTCGTTTTAGCCTCTAAATAACACGTTTTATGAAAACTGCTATTTTGCAGTGTTTGCAGCAGTTTTCCAGTAAAAACAGCAAAAACGTTTATCATGACCAATTTTTAAAAAAGTTAAAATTACAGTGCCAGTGCAAAATTGTGCAAAACGTTCGTTTTAGCCTCTAAATAACACGTTTTATGAAAACTGCTATTTTGCAGTGTTTGCAGCAGTTTTCCAGTAAAAACAGCAAAAACGTTTATCATGACCAATTTTTAAAAAAGTTAAAATTACAGTGCCAGTGCAAAATTGTGCAAAACGTTCGTTTTAGCCTCTAAATAACACGTTTTATGAAAACTGCTATTTTGCAGTGTTTGCAGCAGTTTTCCAGTAAAAACAGCAAAAACGTTTATCATGACCAATTTTTAAAAAAGTTAAAATTACAGTGCCAGTGCAAAATTGTGCAAAACGTTCGTTTTAGCCTCTAAATAACACGTTTTATGAAAACTGCTATTTTGCAGTGTTTGCAGCAGTTTTCCAGTAAAAACAGCAAAAACGTTTATCATGACCAATTTTTAAAAAAGTTAAAATTACAGTGCCAGTGCAAAATTGTGCAAAACGTTCGTTTTAGCCTCTAAATAACACGTTTTATGAAAACTGCTATTTTGCAGTGTTTGCAGCAGTTTTCCAGTAAAAACAGCAAAAACGTTTATCATGACCAATTTTTAAAAAAGTTAAAATTACAGTGCCAGTGCAAAATTGTGCAAAACGTTCGTTTTAGCCTCTAAATAACACGTTTTATGAAAACTGCTATTTTGCAGTGTTTGCAGCAGTTTTCCAGTAAAAACAGCAAAAACGTTTATCATGACCAATTTTTAAAAAAGTTAAAATTACAGTGCCAGTGCAAAATTGTGCAAAACGTTCGTTTTAGCCTCTAAATAACACGTTTTATGAAAACTGCTATTTTGCAGTGTTTGCAGCAGTTTTCCAGTAAAAACAGCAAAAACGTTTATCATGACCAATTTTTAAAAAGTTAAAATTACAGTGCCAGTGCAAAATTGTGCAAAACGTTCGTTTTAGCCTCTAAATAACACGTTTTATGAAAACTGCTATTTTGCAGTGTTTGCAGCAGTTTTCCAGTAAAAACAGCAAAAACGTTTATCATGACCAATTTTTAAAAAAGTTAAAATTACAGTGCCAGTGCAAAATTGTGCAAAACGTTCGTTTTAGCCTCTAAATAACACGTTTTATGAAAACTGCTATTTTGCAGTGTTTGCAGCAGTTTTCCAGTAAAAACAGCAAAAACGTTTATCATGACCAATTTTTAAAAAAGTTAAAATTACAGTGCCAGTGCAAAATTGTGCAAAACGTTCGTTTTAGCCTCTAAATAACACGTTTTATGAAAACTGCTATTTTGCAGTGTTTGCAGCAGTTTTCCAGTAAAAACAGCAAAAACGTTTATCATGACCAATTTTTAAAAAAGTTAAAATTACAGTGCCAGTGCAAAATTGTGCAAAACGTTCGTTTTAGCCTCTAAATAACACGTTTTATGAAAACTGCTATTTTGCAGTGTTTGCAGCAGTTTTCCAGTAAAAACAGCAAAAACGTTTATCATGACCAATTTTTAAAAAAGTTAAAATTACAGTGCCAGTGCAAAATTGTGCAAAACGTTCGTTTTAGCCTCTAAATAACACGTTTTATGAAAACTGCTATTTTGCAGTGTTTGCAGCAGTTTTCCAGTAAAAACAGCAAAAACGTTTATCATGACCAATTTTTAAAAAAGTTAAAATTACAGTGCCAGTGCAAAATTGTGCAAAACGTTCGTTTTAGCCTCTAAATAACACGTTTTATGAAAACTGCTATTTTGCAGTGTTTGCAGCAGTTTTCCAGTAAAAACAGCAAAAACGTTTATCATGACCAATTTTTAAAAAAGTTAAAATTACAGTGCCAGTGCAAAATTGTGCAAAACGTTCGTTTTAGCCTCTAAATAACACGTTTTATGAAAACTGCTATTTTGCAGTGTTTGCAGCAGTTTTCCAGTAAAAACAGCAAAAACGTTTATCATGACCAATTTTTAAAAAAGTTAAAATTACAGTGCCAGTGCAAAATTGTGCAAAACGTTCGTTTTAGCCTCTAAATAACACGTTTTATGAAAACTGCTATTTTGCAGTGTTTGCAGCAGTTTTCCAGTAAAAACAGCAAAAACGTTTATCATGACCAATTTTTAAAAAAGTTAAAATTACAGTGCCAGTGCAAAATTGTGCAAAACGTTCGTTTTAGCCTCTAAATAACACGTTTTATGAAAACTGCTATTTTGCAGTGTTTGCAGCAGTTTTCCAGTAAAAACAGCAAAAACGTTTATCATGACCAATTTTTAAAAAAGTTAAAATTACAGTGCCAGTGCAAAATTGTGCAAAACGTTCGTTTTAGCCTCTAAATAACACGTTTTATGAAAACTGCTATTTTGCAGTGTTTGCAGCAGTTTTCCAGTAAAAACAGCAAAAACGTTTATCATGACCAATTTTTAAAAAAGTTAAAATTACAGTGCCAGTGCAAAATTGTGCAAAACGTTCGTTTTAGCCTCTAAATAACACGTTTTATGAAAACTGCTATTTTGCAGTGTTTGCAGCAGTTTTCCAGTAAAAACAGCAAAAACGTTTATCATGACCAATTTTTAAAAAAGTTAAAATTACAGTGCCAGTGCAAAATTGTGCAAAACGTTCGTTTTAGCCTCTAAATAACACGTTTTATGAAAACTGCTATTTTGCAGTGTTTGCAGCAGTTTTCCAGTAAAAACAGCAAAAACGTTTATCATGACCAATTTTTAAAAAAGTTAAAATTACAGTGCCAGTGCAAAATTGTGCAAAACGTTCGTTTTAGCCTCTAAATAACACGTTTTATGAAAACTGCTATTTTGCAGTGTTTGCAGCAGTTTTCCAGTAAAAACAGCAAAAACGTTTATCATGACCAATTTTTAAAAAAGTTAAAATTACAGTGCCAGTGCAAAATTGTGCAAAACGTTCGTTTTAGCCTCTAAATAACACGTTTTATGAAAACTGCTATTTTGCAGTGTTTGCAGCAGTTTTCCAGTAAAAACAGCAAAAACGTTTATCATGACCAATTTTTAAAAAAGTTAAAATTACAGTGCCAGTGCAAAATTGTGCAAAACGTTCGTTTTAGCCTCTAAATAACACGTTTTATGAAAACTGCTATTTTGCAGTGTTTGCAGCAGTTTTCCAGTAAAAACAGCAAAAACGTTTATCATGACCAATTTTTAAAAAAGTTAAAATTACAGTGCCAGTGCAAAATTGTGCAAAACGTTCGTTTTAGCCTCTAAATAACACGTTTTATGAAAACTGCTATTTTGCAGTGTTTGCAGCAGTTTTCCAGTAAAAACAGCAAAAACGTTTATCATGACCAATTTTTAAAAAAGTTAAAATTACAGTGCCAGTGCAAAATTGTGCAAAACGTTCGTTTTAGCCTCTAAATAACACGTTTTATGAAAACTGCTATTTTGCAGTGTTTGCAGCAGTTTTCCAGTAAAAACAGCAAAAACGTTTATCATGACCAATTTTTAAAAAAGTTAAAATTACAGTGCCAGTGCAAAATTGTGCAAAACGTTCGTTTTAGCCTCTAAATAACACGTTTTATGAAAACTGCTATTTTGCAGTGTTTGCAGCAGTTTTCCAGTAAAAACAGCAAAAACGTTTATCATGACCAATTTTTAAAAAAGTTAAAATTACAGTGCCAGTGCAAAATTGTGCAAAACGTTCGTTTTAGCCTCTAAATAACACGTTTTATGAAAACTGCTATTTTGCAGTGTTTGCAGCAGTTTTCCAGTAAAAACAGCAAAAACGTTTATCATGACCAATTTTTAAAAAAGTTAAAATTACAGTGCCAGTGCAAAATTGTGCAAAACGTTCGTTTTAGCCTCTAAATAACACGTTTTATGAAAACTGCTATTTTGCAGTGTTTGCAGCAGTTTTCCAGTAAAAACAGCAAAAACGTTTATCATGACCAATTTTTAAAAAAGTTAAAATTACAGTGCCAGTGCAAAATTGTGCAAAACGTTCGTTTTAGCCTCTAAATAACACGTTTTATGAAAACTGCTATTTTGCAGTGTTTGCAGCAGTTTTCCAGTAAAAACAGCAAAAACGTTTATCATGACCAATTTTTAAAAAAGTTAAAATTACAGTGCCAGTGCAAAATTGTGCAAAACGTTCGTTTTAGCCTCTAAATAACACGTTTTATGAAAACTGCTATTTTGCAGTGTTTGCAGCAGTTTTCCAGTAAAAACAGCAAAAACGTTTATCATGACCAATTTTTAAAAAAGTTAAAATTACAGTGCCAGTGCAAAATTGTGCAAAACGTTCGTTTTAGCCTCTAAATAACACGTTTTATGAAAACTGCTATTTTGCAGTGTTTGCAGCAGTTTTCCAGTAAAAACAGCAAAAACGTTTATCATGACCAATTTTTAAAAAAGTTAAAATTACAGTGCCAGTGCAAAATTGTGCAAAACGTTCGTTTTAGCCTCTAAATAACACGTTTTATGAAAACTGCTATTTTGCAGTGTTTGCAGCAGTTTTCCAGTAAAAACAGCAAAAACGTTTATCATGACCAATTTTTAAAAAAGTTAAAATTACAGTGCCAGTGCAAAATTGTGCAAAACGTTCGTTTTAGCCTCTAAATAACACGTTTTATGAAAACTGCTATTTTGCAGTGTTTGCAGCAGTTTTCCAGTAAAAACAGCAAAAACGTTTATCATGACCAATTTTTAAAAAAGTTAAAATTACAGTGCCAGTGCAAAATTGTGCAAAACGTTCGTTTTAGCCTCTAAATAACACGTTTTATGAAAACTGCTATTTTGCAGTGTTTGCAGCAGTTTTCCAGTAAAAACAGCAAAAACGTTTATCATGACCAATTTTTAAAAAAGTTAAAATTACAGTGCCAGTGCAAAATTGTGCAAAACGTTCGTTTTAGCCTCTAAATAACACGTTTTATGAAAACTGCTATTTTGCAGTGTTTGCAGCAGTTTTCCAGTAAAAACAGCAAAAACGTTTATCATGACCAATTTTTAAAAAAGTTAAAATTACAGTGCCAGTGCAAAATTGTGCAAAACGTTCGTTTTAGCCTCTAAATAACACGTTTTATGAAAACTGCTATTTTGCAGTGTTTGCAGCAGTTTTCCAGTAAAAACAGCAAAAACGTTTATCATGACCAATTTTTAAAAAAGTTAAAATTACAGTGCCAGTGCAAAATTGTGCAAAACGTTCGTTTTAGCCTCTAAATAACACGTTTTATGAAAACTGCTATTTTGCAGTGTTTGCAGCAGTTTTCCAGTAAAAACAGCAAAAACGTTTATCATGACCAATTTTTAAAAAAGTTAAAATTACAGTGCCAGTGCAAAATTGTGCAAAACGTTCGTTTTAGCCTCTAAATAACACGTTTTATGAAAACTGCTATTTTGCAGTGTTTGCAGCAGTTTTCCAGTAAAAACAGCAAAAACGTTTATCATGACCAATTTTTAAAAAAGTTAAAATTACAGTGCCAGTGCAAAATTGTGCAAAACGTTCGTTTTAAGCTCTAAATAACACGTTTTATGAAAAACTGCTATTTTGCAGTGTTTGCAGCAGTTTTTCCAGTAAAAACAGCAAAAACGGTTAGCATTACCAATTTTTAAAAAAAGTTAAAATTACAGGCAGTGCCAGTGCAAAATTGTGGCAAAAACGTTCGTTTTAAGCCTCTAAATAACACGTTTTATGGTAAAAACTGCTATTGTGCAGTGTTTGCAGCAGTTTTCAAGGAAAAAAAGCAAAAAACACGTTTATCATGGACCAATTTTCAAAAAAGTTAAAATTACAGTGGGGCCAGTGCAAAATTGTGCAAAACGTTCGTTTTAGCCTCTAAATAACACGTTTTATGAAAAAACTGTACTATTGTTGCAGTGTTTGCAGCAGTTTTCCAGTAAAAACAGCAAAAACGTTTATCATGACCAATTCTTTAAAAAAGTTAAAATTACAGTGCCAGTGCAAAATTGTGCAAAACGTTCGTTTTAGCCTCTAAATAACACGTTTTATGAAAACTGCTATTTTGCAGTGTTTGCAGCAGTTTTCCAGTAAAAACTGTAAAAACGTTTATCATGACCAATTTTTAAAAAAGTTAAAATTACAGTGCCAGTGCAAAATTGTGCAAAACGTTCGTTTTAGCCTCTAAATAACTAGTTTTATGAAAACTGCTATTTCGTAGTGTTTGCAGCAGTTTTCCAGTAAAAACAGCAAAAAACGTTTATCATGACCAATTTTTAAAAAAGTTAAAATTACAGTGCCAGTGCAAAATTGTGCAAAACGTTCGTTTTAGCCTCTAAATAACACGTTTTATGAAAACTGCTATTTGGCAGTGTTTGCAGCAGTTTTCCAGTAAAAAACAGCAAAAACGTTTATCATGACCAATTTTTAAAAAAGTTAAAATTACAGTGCCAGTGCAAAATTGTGCAAAACGTTCGTTTTAGCCTCTAAATAACACGTTTTATGAAAACTGCTATTTTGCAGTGTTTGCAGCAGTTTTCCAGTAAAAACAGCAAAAACGTTTATCATGACCAATTTTTAAAAAAGTTAAAATTACAGTGCCAGTGCAAAATTGTGCAAAACGTTCGTTTTAGCCTCTAAATAACACGTTTTATGAAAACTGCTATTTTGCAGTGTTTGCAGCAGTTTTCCAGTAAAAACAGCAAAAACGTTTATCATGACCAATTTTTAAAAAAGTTAAAATTACAGTGCCAGTGCAAAATTGTGCAAAACGTTCGTTTTAGCCTCTAAATAACACGTTTTATGAAAACTGCTATTTTGCAGTGTTTGCAGCAGTTTTCCAGTAAAAACAGCAAAAACGTTTATCATGACCAATTTTTAAAAAAGTTAAAATTACAGTGCCAGTGCAAAATTGTGCAAAACGTTCGTTTTAGCCTCTAAATAACACGTTTTATGAAAACTGCTATTTTGCAGTGTTTGCAGCAGTTTTCCAGTAAAAACAGCAAAAACGTTTATCATGACCAATTTTAAAAAAGTTAAAATTACAGTGCCAGTGCAAAATTGTGCAAAACGTTCGTTTTAGCCTCTAAATAACACGTTTTATGAAAACTGCTATTTTGCAGTGTTTGCAGCAGTTTTCCAGTAAAAACAGCAAAAACGTTTATCATGACCAATTTTAAAAAAGTTAAAATTACAGTGCCAGTGCAAAATTGTGCAAAACGTTCGTTTTAGCCTCTAAATAACACGTTTTATGAAAACTGCTATTTTGCAGTGTTTGCAGCAGTTTTCCAGTAAAAACAGCAAAAACGTTTATCATGACCAATTTTTAAAAAAGTTAAAATTACAGTGCCAGTGCAAATTGTGCAAAACGTTCGTTTTAGCCTCTAAATAACACGTTTTATGAAAACTGCTATTTTGCAGTGTTTGCAGCAGTTTTCCAGTAAAAACAGCAAAAACGTTTATCATGACCAATTTTAAAAAAGTTAAAATTACAGTGCCAGTGCAAAATTGTGCAAAACGTTCGTTTTAGCCTCTAAATAACACGTTTTATGAAAACTGCTATTTTGCAGTGTTTGCAGCAGTTTTCCAGTAAAAACAGCAAAAACGTTTATCATGACCAATTTTTAAAAAAGTTAAAATTACAGTGCCAGTGCAAAATTGTGCAAAACGTTCGTTTTAGCCTCTAAATAACACGTTTTATGAAAACTGCTATTTTGCAGTGTTTGCAGCAGTTTTCCAGTAAAAACAGCAAAAACGTTTATCATGACCAATTTTAAAAAAGTTAAAATTACAGTGCCAGTGCAAAATTGTGCAAAACGTTCGTTTTAGCCTCTAAATAACACGTTTTATGAAAACTGCTATTTTGCAGTGTTTGCAGCAGTTTTCCAGTAAAAACAGCAAAAACGTTTATCATGACCAATTTTTAAAAAAGTTAAAATTACAGTGCCAGTGCAAAATTGTGCAAAACGTTCGTTTTAGCCTCTAAATAACACGTTTTATGAAAACTGCTATTTTGCAGTGTTTGCAGCAGTTTTCCAGTAAAAACAGCAAAAACGTTTATCATGACCAATTTTTAAAAAAGTTAAAATTACAGTGCCAGTGCAAAATTGTGCAAAACGTTCGTTTTAGCCTCTAAATAACACGTTTTATGAAAACTGCTATTTTGCAGTGTTTGCAGCAGTTTTCCAGTAAAAACAGCAAAAACGTTTATCATGACCAATTTTTAAAAAAGTTAAAATTACAGTGCCAGTGCAAAATTGTGCAAAACGTTCGTTTTAGCCTCTAAATAACACGTTTTATGAAAACTGCTATTTTGCAGTGTTTGCAGCAGTTTTCCAGTAAAAACAGCAAAAACGTTTATCATGACCAATTTTTAAAAAAGTTAAAATTACAGTGCCAGTGCAAAATTGTGCAAAACGTTCGTTTTAGCCTCTAAATAACACGTTTTATGAAAACTGCTATTTTGCAGTGTTTGCAGCAGTTTTCCAGTAAAAACAGCAAAAACGTTTATCATGACCAATTTTTAAAAAGTTAAAATTACAGTGCCAGTGCAAAATTGTGCAAAACGTTCGTTTTAGCCTCTAAATAACACGTTTTATGAAAACTGCTATTTTGCAGTGTTTGCAGCAGTTTTCCAGTAAAAACAGCAAAAACGTTTATCATGACCAATTTTTAAAAAAGTTAAAATTACAGTGCCAGTGCAAAATTGTGCAAAACGTTCGTTTTAGCCTCTAAATAACACGTTTTATGAAAACTGCTATTTTGCAGTGTTTGCAGCAGTTTTCCAGTAAAAACAGCAAAAACGTTTATCATGACCAATTTTTAAAAAAGTTAAAATTACAGTGCCAGTGCAAAATTGTGCAAAACGTTCGTTTTAGCCTCTAAATAACACGTTTTATGAAAACTGCTATTTTGCAGTGTTTGCAGCAGTTTCCAGTAAAAACAGCAAAAACGTTTATCATGACCAATTTTTAAAAAAGTTAAAATTACAGTGCCAGTGCAAAATTGTGCAAAACGTTCGTTTTAGCCTCTAAATAACACGTTTTATGAAAACTGCTATTTTGCAGTGTTTGCAGCAGTTTTCCAGTAAAAACAGCAAAAACGTTTATCATGACCAATTTTTAAAAAAGTTAAAATTACAGTGCCAGTGCAAAATTGTGCAAAACGTTCGTTTTAGCCTCTAAATAACACGTTTTATGAAAACTGCTATTTTGCAGTGTTTGCAGCAGTTTTCCAGTAAAAACAGCAAAAACGTTTATCATGACCAATTTTTAAAAAAGTTAAAATTACAGTGCCAGTGCAAAATTGTGCAAAACGTTCGTTTTAGCCTCTAAATAACACGTTTTATGAAAACTGCTATTTTGCAGTGTTTGCAGCAGTTTTCCAGTAAAAACAGCAAAAACGTTTATCATGACCAATTTTAAAAAAGTTAAAATTACAGTGCCAGTGCAAAATTGTGCAAAACGTTCGTTTTAGCCTCTAAATAACACGTTTTATGAAAACTGCTATTTTGCAGTGTTTGCAGCAGTTTTCCAGTAAAAACAGCAAAAACGTTTATCATGACCAATTTTTAAAAAAGTTAAAATTACAGTGCCAGTGCAAAATTGTGCAAAACGTTCGTTTTAGCCTCTAAATAACACGTTTTATGAAAACTGCTATTTTGCAGTGTTTGCAGCAGTTTTCCAGTAAAAACAGCAAAAACGTTTATCATGACCAATTTTAAAAAAGTTAAAATTACAGTGCCAGTGCAAAATTGTGCAAAACGTTCGTTTTAGCCTCTAAATAACACGTTTTATGAAAACTGCTATTTGCAGTGTTTGCAGCAGTTTTCCAGTAAAAACAGCAAAAACGTTTATCATGACCAATTTTTAAAAAAGTTAAAATTACAGTGCCAGTGCAAAATTGTGCAAAACGTTCGTTTTAGCCTCTAAATAACACGTTTTATGAAAACTGCTATTTTGCAGTGTTTGCAGCAGTTTTCCAGTAAAAACAGCAAAAACGTTTATCATGACCAATTTTTAAAAAGTTAAAATTACAGTGCCAGTGCAAAATTGTGCAAAACGTTCGTTTTAGCCTCTAAATAACACGTTTTATGAAAACTGCTATTTTGCAGTGTTTGCAGCAGTTTTCCAGTAAAAACAGCAAAAACGTTTATCATGACCAATTTTTAAAAAAGTTAAAATTACAGTGCCAGTGCAAAATTGTGCAAAACGTTCGTTTTAGCCTCTAAATAACACGTTTTATGAAAACTGCTATTTTGCAGTGTTTGCAGCAGTTTTCCAGTAAAAACAGCAAAAACGTTTATCATGACCAATTTTTAAAAAAGTTAAAATTACAGTGCCAGTGCAAAATTGTGCAAAACGTTCGTTTTAGCCTCTAAATAACACGTTTTATGAAAACTGCTATTTTGCAGTGTTTGCAGCAGTTTTCCAGTAAAAACAGCAAAAACGTTTATCATGACCAATTTTTAAAAAAGTTAAAATTACAGTGCCAGTGCAAAATTGTGCAAAACGTTCGTTTTAGCCTCTAAATAACACGTTTTATGAAAACTGCTATTTTGCAGTGTTTGCAGCAGTTTTCCAGTAAAAAGGAGAAAAACGTTTATCATGACCAATTTTTAAAAAAGTTAAAATTACAGTGCCAGTGCAAAATTGTGCAAAACGTTCGTTTTAGCCTCTAAATAACACGTTTTATGAAAACTGCTATTTTGCAGTGTTTGCAGCAGTTTTCCAGTAAAAACAGCAAAAACGTTTATCATGACCAATTTTTAAAAAAGTTAAAATTACAGTGCCAGTGCAAAATTGTGCAAAACGTTCGTTTTAGCCTCTAAATAACACGTTTTATGAAAACTGCTATTTTGCAGTGTTTGCAGCAGTTTTCCAGTAAAAACAGCAAAAACGTTTATCATGACCAATTTTTAAAAAAGTTAAAATTACAGTGCCAGTGCAAAATTGTGCAAAACGTTCGTTTTAGCCTCTAAATAACACGTTTTATGAAAACTGCTATTTTGCAGTGTTTGCAGCAGTTTTCCAGTAAAAACAGCAAAAACGTTTATCATGACCAATTTTTAAAAAAGTTAAAATTACAGTGCCAGTGCAAAATTGTGCAAAACGTTCGTTTTAGCCTCTAAATAACACGTTTTATGAAAACTGCTATTTTGCAGTGTTTGCAGCAGTTTTCCAGTAAAAACAGCAAAAACGTTTATCATGACCAATTTTAAAAAAGTTAAAATTACAGTGCCAGTGCAAAATTGTGCAAAACGTTCGTTTTAGCCTCTAAATAACACGTTTTATGAAAACTGCTATTTTGCAGTGTTTGCAGCAGTTTTCCAGTAAAAACAGCAAAAACGTTTATCATGACCAATTTTTAAAAAAGTTAAAATTACAGTGCCAGTGCAAAATTGTGCAAAACGTTCGTTTTAGCCTCTAAATAACACGTTTTATGAAAACTGCTATTTTGCAGTGTTTGCAGCAGTTTTCCAGTAAAAACAGCAAAAACGTTTATCATGACCAATTTTTAAAAAAGTTAAAATTACAGTGCCAGTGCAAAATTGTGCAAAACGTTCGTTTTAGCCTCTAAATAACACGTTTTATGAAAACTGCTATTTTGCAGTGTTTGCAGCAGTTTTCCAGTAAAAACAGCAAAAACGTTTATCATGACCAATTTTAAAAAAGTTAAAATTACAGTGCCAGTGCAAAATTGTGCAAAACGTTCGTTTTAGCCTCTAAATAACACGTTTTATGAAAACTGCTATTTTGCAGTGTTTGCAGCAGTTTTCCAGTAAAAACAGCAAAAACGTTTATCATGACCAATTTTAAAAAAGTTAAAATTACAGTGCCAGTGCAAAATTGTGCAAAACGTTCGTTTTAGCCTCTAAATAACACGTTTTATGAAAACTGCTATTTTGCAGTGTTTGCAGCAGTTTTCCAGTAAAAACAGCAAAAACGTTTATCATGACCAATTTTTAAAAAAGTTAAAATTACAGTGCCAGTGCAAAATTGTGCAAAACGTTCGTTTTAGCCTCTAAATAACACGTTTTATGAAAACTGCTATTTTGCAGTGTTTGCAGCAGTTTTCCAGTAAAAACAGCAAAAACGTTTATCATGACCAATTTTTAAAAAAGTTAAAATTACAGTGCCAGTGCAAAATTGTGCAAAACGTTCGTTTTAGCCTCTAAATAACACGTTTTATGAAAACTGCTATTTTGCAGTGTTTGCAGCAGTTTTCCAGTAAAAACAGCAAAAACGTTTATCATGACCATTTAAAATTACAGTGCCAGTGCAAAATTGTGCAAAACGTTCGTTTTAGCCTCTAAATAACACGTTTTATGAAAACTGCTATTTTGCAGTGTTTGCAGCAGTTTTCCAGTAAAAACAGCAAAAACGTTTATCATGACCAATTTTTAAAAAAGTTAAAATTACAGTGCCAGTGCAAAATTGTGCAAAACGTTCGTTTTAGCCTCTAAATAACACGTTTTATGAAAACTGCTATTTTGCAGTGTTTGCAGCAGTTTTCCAGTAAAAACAGCAAAAACGTTTATCATGACCAATTTTTAAAAAAGTTAAAATTACAGTGCCAGTGCAAAATTGTGCAAAACGTTCGTTTTAGCCTCTAAATAACACGTTTTATGAAAACTGCTATTTTGCAGTGTTTGCAGCAGTTTTCCAGTAAAAACAGCAAAAACGTTTATCATGACCAATTTTTAAAAAAGTTAAAATTACAGTGCCAGTGCAAAATTGTGCAAAACGTTCGTTTTAGCCTCTAAATAACACGTTTTATGAAAACTGCTATTTTGCAGTGTTTGCAGCAGTTTTCCAGTAAAAACAGCAAAAACGTTTATCATGACCAATTTTTAAAAAAGTAAAATTACAGTGCCAGTGCAAAATTGTGCAAAACGTTCGTTTTAGCCTCTAAATAACACGTTTTATGAAAACTGCTATTTTGCAGTGTTTGCAGCAGTTTTCCAGTAAAAACAGCAAAAACGTTTATCATGACCAATTTTTAAAAAGTTAAAATTACAGTGCCAGTGCAAAATTGTGCAAAACGTTCGTTTTAGCCTCTAAATAACACGTTTTATGAAAACTGCTATTTTGCAGTGTTTGCAGCAGTTTTCCAGTAAAAACAGCAAAAACGTTTATCATGACCAATTTTTAAAAAAGTTAAAATTACAGTGCCAGTGCAAAATTGTGCAAAACGTTCGTTTTAGCCTCTAAATAACACGTTTTATGAAAACTGCTATTTTGCAGTGTTTGCAGCAGTTTCCAGTAAAAACAGCAAAAACGTTTTTCATGACCAATTTTTAAAAAAGTTAAAATTACAGTGCCAGTGCAAAATTGTGCAAAACGTTCGTTTTAGCCTCTAAATAACACGTTTTATGAAAACTGCTATTTTGCAGTGTTTGCAGCAGTTTCCAGTAAAAACAGCAAAAACGTTTATCATGACCAATTTTTAAAAAAGTTAAAATTACAGTGCCAGTGCAAAATTGTGCAAAACGTTCGTTTTAGCCTCTAAATAACACGTTTTATGAAAACTGCTATTTTGCAGTGTTTGCAGCAGTTTCCAGTAAAAACAGCAAAAACGTTTATCATGACCAATTTTTAAAAAAGTTAAAATTACAGTGCCAGTGCAAAATTGTGCAAAACGTTCGTTTTAGCCTCTAAATAACACGTTTTATGAAAACTGCTATTTTGCAGTGTTTGCAGCAGTTTTCCAGTAAAAACAGCAAAAACGTTTATCATGACCAATTTTAAAAAAGTTAAAATTACAGTGCCAGTGCAAAATTGTGCAAAACGTTCGTTTTAGCCTCTAAATAACACGTTTTATGAAAACTGCTATTTTGCAGTGTTTGCAGCAGTTTTCCAGTAAAAACAGCAAAACGTTTATCATGACCAATTTTTAAAAAAGTAAAATTACAGTGCCAGTGCAAAATTGTGCAAAACGTTCGTTTTAGCCTCTAAATAACACGTTTTATGAAAACTGCTATTTTGCAGTGTTTGCAGCAGTTTTCCAGTAAAAACAGCAAAAACGTTTATCATGACCATTTTTAAAAAAGTTAAAATTACAGTGCCAGTGCAAAATTGTGCAAAACGTTCGTTTTAGCCTCTAAATAACACGTTTTATGAAAACTGCTATTTTGCAGTGTTTGCAGCAGTTTTCCAGTAAAAACAGCAAAAACGTTTATCATGACCAATTTTTAAAAAAGTTAAAATTACAGTGCCAGTGCAAAATTGTGCAAAACGTTCGTTTTAGCCTCTAAATAACACGTTTATGAAAACTGCTATTTTGCAGTGTTTGCAGCAGTTTTCCAGTAAAAACAGCAAAAACGTTTATCATGACCAATTTTAAGAAAAGTTAAAATTACAGTGCCAGTGCAAAATTGTGCAAAACGTTCGTTTTAGCCTCTAAATAACACGTTTTATGAAAACTGCTATTTTGCAGTGTTTGCAGCAGTTTTCCAGTAAAAACAGCAAAAACGTTTATCATGACCAATTTTTAAAAAAGTTAAAATTACAGTGCCAGTGCAAAATTGTGCAAAACGTTCGTTTTAGCCTCTAAATAACACGTTTTATGAAAACTGCTATTTTGCAGTGTTTGCAGCAGTTTTCCAGTAAAAACAGCAAAAACGTTTATCATGACCTATTTTAAAAAATTTAAAATTACAGTGCCAGTGCAAAATTGTGCAAAACGTTCGTTTTAGCCTCTAAATAACACGTTTTATGAAAACTGCTATTTTGCAGTGTTTTCCAGTAAAAACAGCAAAAACGTTTATCATGACCAATTTTTAAAAAAGTTAAAATTACAGTGCCAGTGCAAAATTGTGCAAAACGTTCGTTTTAGCCTCTAAATAACACGTTTTATGAAAACTGCTATTTTGCAGTGTTTGCAGCAGTTTTCCAGTAAAAACAGCAAAAACGTTTATCATGACCAATTTTTAAAAAAGTTAAAATTACAGTGCCAGTGCAAAATTGTGCAAAACGTTCGTTTTAGCCTCTAAATAACACGTTTTATGAAAACTGCTATTTTGCAGTGTTTGCAGCAGTTTTCCAGTAAAAACAGCAAAAACGTTTATCATGACCAATTTTTAAAAAAGTTAAAATTACAGTGCCAGTGCAAAATTGTGCAAAACGTTCGTTTTAGCCTCTAAATAACACGTTTTATGAAAACTGCTATTTTGCAGTGTTTGCAGCAGTTTTCCAGTAAAAACAGCAAAAAGTTTTATCATGACCAATTTTAAAAAAGTTAAAATTACAGTGCCAGTGCAAAATTGTGCAAAACGTTCGTTTTAGCCTCTAAATAACCCGTTTTATGAAAACTGCTATTTTGCAGTGTTTGCAGCAGTTTCCAGTAAAAACAGCAAAAACGTTTATCATGACCAATTTTTAAAAAAGTTAAAATTACAGTGCCAGTGCAAAATTGTGCAAAACGTTCGTTTTAGCCTCTAAATAACACGTTTTATGAAAACTGCTATTTTGCAGTGTTTGCAGCAGTTTCCAGTAAAAACAGCAAAAACGTTTATCATGACCAATTTTTAAAAAAGTTAAAATTACAGTGCCAGTGCAAAATTGTGCAAAACGTTCGTTTTAGCCTCTAAATAACACGTTTTATGAAAACTGCTATTTTGCAGTGTTTGCAGCAGTTTTCCAGTAAAAACAGCAAAAACGTTTATCATGACCAATTTTTAAAAAAGTTAAAATTACAGTGCCAGTGCAAAATTGTGCAAAACGTTCGTTTTAGCCTCTAAATAACACGTTTTATGAAAACTGCTATTTTGCAGTGTTTGCAGCAGTTTTCCAGTAAAAACAGCAAAAACGTTTATCATGACCAATTTTTAAAAAAGTTAAAATTACAGTGCCAGTGCAAAATTGTGCAAAACGTTCGTTTTAGCCTCTAAATAACACGTTTTATGAAAACTGCTATTTTGCAGTGTTTGCAGCAGTTTTCCAGTAAAAACAGCAAAAACGTTTATCATGACCAATTTTTAAAAAAGTTAAAATTACAGTGCCAGTGCAAAATTGTGCAAAACGTTCGTTTTAGCCTCTAAATAACACGTTTTATGAAAACTGCTATTTTGCAGTGTTTGCAGCAGTTTTCCAGTAAAAACAGCAAAAACGTTTATCATGACAAATTTTTAAAAAAGTTAAAATTACAGTGCCAGTGCAAAATTGTGCAAAACGTTCGTTTTAGCCTTTAAATAACACGTTTTATGAAAACTGCTATTTTGCAGTGTTTGCAGCAGTTTCCAGTAAAAACAGCAAAAACGTTTATCATGACCAATTTTTAAAAAAGTTAAAATTACAGTGCCAGTGCAAAATTGTGCAAAACGTTCGTTTTAGCCTCTAAATAACACGTTTTATGAAAACTGCTATTTTGCAGTGTTTGCAGCAGTTTTCCAGTAAAAACAGCAAAAACGTTTATCATGACCAATTTTTAAAAAAGTTAAAATTACAGTGCCAGTGCAAAATTGTGCAAAACGTTCGTTTTAGCCTCTAAATAACACGTTTTATGAAAACTGCTATTTTGCAGTGTTTGCAGCAGTTTTCCAGTAAAAACAGCAAAACGTTTATCATGACCAATTTTTAAAAAAGTTAAATTACAGTGCCAGTGCAAAATTGTGCAAAACGTTCGTTTTAGCCTCTAAATAACACGTTTTATGAAAACTGCTATTTTGCAGTGTTTGCAGCAGTTTTCCAGTAAAAACAGCAAAAACGTTTATCATGACCAATTTTTAAAAAAGTTAAAATTACAGTGCCAGTGCAAAATTGTGCAAAACGTTCGTTTTAGCCTCTAAATAACACGTTTTATGAAAACTGCTATTTTGCAGTGTTTGCAGCAGTTTTCCAGTAAAAACAGCAAAAACGTTTATCATGACCAATTTTTAAAAAAGTTAAAATTACAGTG
>NW_027179469.1:0-17418 GCF_036669935.1 Montipora foliosa | reverse complement strand
GGAGAGATCAAAAGACTTTGTCATGGGACAAGCCAAAATGAACTTTAAAATAGAGATGTTTAGATTTTTGACTGTTTTTCGTTTACGGCTGTGATTGAGATTGTTTATGTATATAAGAATATAAACTGGAACGGAAGGGATGTAATGTCTCTGGTCACAACTCGTGACAATGGTTATGTAATCAAGCTCACGCAATCCCCGAGGAACCACGTGACTAGCAGAGAGATCGTTTTGTTTTTCTTTGTTTTGGGGCGTGATTTTAGTCGAGTTGTTGGAAAATAAAAGTTTACGTTGGTGTTTTCAAAACCGGACTTGGAATATTACATTGTTCGAATTCCATTTTCCAAAAAATGTACGGAAACTATATTCGTGCCGAACCCACAATGGATGTCATTTAGCATTGTACTTATTATGTCGCAAATTATGCCCATTGCTAAACGTCTCTTAAGCATAATGATTTACAATCTCGGCACCTTTGAAGGCAATATAGTTATACATTATTACTAGGATTTTTCACTGTCTTGTGGGACGAAACAGATTCTTGACTTTCTTGTGATGAATCACTTGAAAAACACGTTCTTGTGGATGACGGTTGCCAATCGGAATCCGACAAATGATGAATCTTGAGGAGCTCTCATAATAAAAACCAAACTTTTCTTCATTTTCAAACTTGTCAATATATACATATGCTATACATAATTTATTAAATATATGCTTTAGAGTGCGTTTTAAACGTAGCAAAATAAACAGTCTAAACCGTAGTTATTGGTCATATATGTTACATAACTTTGGTTCAAACGTTTTTATCTATCTTCAAACCGGGGTTTGTTCTTTTTTGATCAATTGTCTGTTCCCAAATCTTTTGTCTCATTTCAGGATACATTTCGTCAAAAATCTTTGCTTTCTTTCAAATTGATTTTAATGGGATTTATTTATCTTCTAAGCTCATTTTTGTTATATTCAAATGGTCAAGTTGATTAATAAAAAAATCAAATCTCTTAGTGAATCCAACATATAATACTACTATACATTGTTTTTTACATAGATTTTTTGAGTGAGTTTAAACATAGCCAGAAAACGATTCATATGTTTTCAATGTCTTTCAATGGTACACAACTGTTGAATTCATCATTGTATCCCTTCCATTTTACAAAAGCTTGTTTCTTTTATCGTCTCTTCTAATCACTTTGTTTGCAATACGGAACTATCCTGCTTTGCTTTCAATAATTCAGGTTCATAAAAACTTCCTTGAATATATTCACCTCTGAGATCTTTTAGTTTGTATGTTAATTGATTAGGTATATTGGATCTTATAAACTGGTAAACACTTCTTCAGTCCAATTGGCTGGGTCAACCCTTGTAGAACCCAACGTACGTTTATACGTAGATATTCGAACCTGGTCACCTGTTTGGAAATTGAAGGTTTCTGTTGCAATGTTTCTGTAATCACCATATAGATTGAAGTAAACTAGTACCTTCATTCATCTTGTTAGATGCTTCAACGGGTGTCATCTTTATGCTTGAATGTTTTTGTGTTGTTGTACTGTTTCACTAGTTGGGGAAAGGCATATCGAGATACATTGTATTACCTTGAACAGTGAAATGTTTCCACATTTGGGAATTAATTGTTCTATTCCACCTTTCAACCACTGAGGATTTATCCTCATTTTCAGTGGGAGTACATGATGTACATTTTTCTCCAACAAGTCGTTCAAGTGTTTGTTATCGAAACGCAGTTCCCTTATCAACCCATAAATATTGTGGTCTTCTGCCCTTCCCTGAATATTGTTTTAAATGCTTCACAGTAACGGATTCACCTTTCTTATCCCTCAAGTGGGGACAATCCAACCGTATTTGCTGAAAACATCAATAACCAACTTAAGAAGATAACCGATAACCTTATTCCATTTGCTGAATTTTTGCATTTCAACCAGATCACTTGCCCATAGTTTCATCCATATGATTTACAATGGAGCTTTTTGTTTTGAATTTTCTCTTGATTGGTTTGTGTAATTCACCGGCTAATTGCGTGAGCCCAATCACTCAATACTCAGCGCCGCTTTACGTTTTTTTTGAACCAAGTCCAATCTTTCTTTTTGCTTTAATGGGCATACATTGTTGGTGTAGCAAACAAAGGTCGTTGATTAAACTGGATGGCTTTTACTACTGTCTTCCATTAATTTTATCCAGCTGCATGCTTGTTAGCCAGATCGTCTCCAGCTTTACTGTATGCTATATCATGTTGCTGGCAAACAGCATCTAATTATTTATTGGATCTCTATATTTGGATCATTTGAAGATTAATCTGTCTTCCAGTTTGTAACAGGTCCACAATAATTATATTTTTTACCAGTCGGAGTTCTCAAATGGAGTTCTCCCAACTTTGCTAATTGTTTTGTTTGACTGTCTAAAGCACCGCCGGTCTGGATCTTTCCTATTGGTTGTGTATTTCTTTTTGGGTCTTATTTGTGTTGACAATTGATCGAAGAGCTTCTGATCCCACTTTATTGAAGTAGAGGATTCATGTTTCTAAAACAATAATCGATTTGCGTTGTTTTCTGACAATTTTGGGTCTCTCATTAATTCGGAAACCCTAATATCTTCCCATTTCAACTGCTTTTTGCCAAGATAGCGTACTCCTTTTGTTAGGAACAATTCAGTTCCTGTATTAGCGATATCACAAAATAAGCCCGCTCCCAACGGGCTGTTTAGGTTCCCTGTTTTTTAACAAATTTGGTCTTTGTAATACACACATTTCAGCACAAGTGCAAAAGAACATTAGTCATAACCATTTTTGGCTGGTTTTGTAAACATGAAGGTTCAACACATTCGGTTACCTTTTTCTGTTTTACACAATATGATTTCATAATATATATAGTTATATATTTCTGACTAATATTCGATAAATCCTCTCATTTTTCATTGTATCATTTTATGTCGAACACTTGTAATAAAATCATGATACGAATTAACCTTATTCATTTCATTTAGAAAGTATAAACAGAAATACCCACAAGTTGTTGTTTGTATGTTTTGTATCTGATTGTTTTAGATGTAAACAACGAGTCAGATTTTTCTTTTTGTCATGATTGACGAGTCTCTTGAATATGGGGGCATTACCAAAACTATCGAATAATTATCACATTGTCTTGAACATATGTTGCAACCACAATGACTTCCGCTCATATAAGGCTGGCTTCTAGATTGTAGATGAAATATAACGCATTGTTTATGGTTATGTGGCACATTTTCATTACTTGACAGTACGTCATTTGATCGATATATTCAAATATTTACACCATTTTATCAGACCTCGGTGGTTGGACATAGGTATTTTTTTGTGAAATTTTGGTTTCACAATATTGCCCCAAAATGGGTATGCCATTGAATGGACTGGTTTTGCCTAGGAGAAGCCATGCTTCCCGCCTTTTTTTGGTTTTGAGGATGTTTTTTTTTACCATTACCAGTCACATATGGCGTGGATACACTATAAAATGGAGGGGGGACCTCCAATTCTAGGTGATCCATTACCTCTTCTAGTCCAAGGAGGTGGATATACCTATCTCCCCCCGCGGTGGGGGGCTCCTTGTTCCAGTCATCTTTTCACAAGATTCCAAAGCCAAAGGAATTCCAATGCTAGCTAACAAAAGTGCCTAAAAATCCACCTGATGGTGTTTAGTAGGTGTTACTATGCCACACCAGAACCTGTTTGAGCTGGCATTGATGGATGTCTCTGGCTGTTTTTGTAGTGAACCATGTTCAGATATGGCATTATTTTGTTGTTTGCCTCGCACGGTATCATCATGGGTAATGGTAAAGCACCCGCCTTTTTGACAAGATCCTAACAATTTCTTTAGCTCCGGCCTTTGCTAAAACCACCAAGAGCACTCAACCCAAGGGTTTTACCAATTGATGGAAGAGCTCTCATAACCAAGTGACAAATACGGTGCTCAAATAGCCACTTCCGCCTAATTGTTTTCTGATATTGCGTCTTAGCAAGCTTAATGTCCATTCCTGTTGTTTCAATTGTCGAATTAGTTTTTTGCAATCGTTTTTTCACCATTGCTGGACCCATAAAGAGTGTCGTTTCCATTAAGGAGAATCATTTGTCAGTCTTACGAAACAATTGTTGAATTTTATGGTAATGCTATTACTCAGATTCTTTTTTGATTATCTGAAAGTCTTACGTTGACTTTCATGAAAGGTTAGTCATATAATATATTATATAATTCCAGTTACAAATAAATATGTGTCATTTACTTGATTTCATATTCCTATTTCAGCTTGTGGGCTGTAAACTATCACCAATTCATGTACCCACCTTGTCAATAACAACCGACTCTTCGTACAATACAACTGCATGGACATTGAAATCTGCTGCCCTATTAGCATTGAGTTTGTACCTTGAAACTCACAACTGTTTTAGGGTCTCTTGTTACTCTTCTCTGCCTGATATATGACAGATCGAAATAGATTCGTGGATACAGGCTGTTATAATTGAGCAAGATTCAACGTTTGGGTTCCGGTGTGTAATCAATTTTTTAGCATGCTTCAAGTACATCAGATCATTGAATATCTTCCCACTTTGCTTTCACTGTCATATTCTGTTTCTGGGTAGAGAAAACACCATGCCATATTCGTAGTCTGCATGTTGTTAAATTAAATGTTGTTGCGTCTGCTGAATTTACGTTTGAAGGTGTCAAGTATATAGGGATTTGAGTTGCAAACTCTGGTTTTAGCCCGTTGTAGATACACAAAAATGCTTTGGACATTGTCAAATACTGGAAGAAATCTGAAAAAAAACCACTGACTCTAGCAGGTGCTGACACTGCATATAGGTCACGCTGATATGTCCATTTGTGTTCTTTCATGAAAGTATGCTTTACAAAATGTGTCGTACATACTGTCTTTTGGTTTGTAATTTTGGAAACCATAAAAGAAATCTGTTCAAAAACTACTAGCCGGCATCTTACTCCTGCTGCCATTATCTGATGAGTTCATTGTCGTTTTGGAAGATTTCAAATGTTGAAATTGCAACTGCATAGGAACCAACATTTTATCCTGCAACTCTTCAAAAAAAAAACAAAAAAAACTGTAACGGATTGAGAGGTATGATCAAATTCACATTTTTGATCCTCCTGTTCCATCATTATTGGTAGCTTGTGGTTAAGCACTCTTCTAGATTCATATCCTAAATTAGTATTGGCTGTCGTATCATTTGTGTCTAAAATACCACAAAACTGTTTTTACCGACCGATCTGCTGTCATCATCAGAATATTCCAAACAGAACAGTTCTTCACCAAAGTGACCTTATGCTAGATGTCCCAGTGATCGGTAAACAAGTTTCCCAGCACTTTTACTCATCAGTTATGATGGAAATCAATGAATGGAGATCCGGTTATCACCGTTATTCTATCGGCTGCTGCGTAAACCGGATCCATCTGCTGTTTTTGTAACTGGAATTGACAACCTCGAAATAAGCATTGTACCCAATCATAGAAAGAACTCCGGTCGTGATGGTGAATCTATAACCGTTCTTTCTTGATGTTGACCGTTACCTGGGGCTCGGATTACATCATCAAGTTGAAATCGCATAAACTCATTTCTTTGCAATAATTCACTTGTTCTAAAAGCCATTTATACTATTGTATTATATAATTGTGCTGTCATGTTATGTGTTGAAAAATCTACGCCTTCTTCCAGATCCTGATTATCAATCTATTTAGTATCATATCAGTACTTTCCATCTGCTGTTTAATGGTGGTGAGGAGGAACCATGGCCTTTTGTGTTGTAGCTCTTTTCTCCAAATTTGCTAATCTCTGTCTATAATTAAATCACCAGATTTTTCAGCAACTTTTTTACCAATTGTCATCACCTGCATGGGAAACCCTGCTTCTAATGCCTTCTTCGCCATTGGGCTTGGCGAATTTCTTGCAACCAGGATTGATGCCACACTTATTCAACGGTTTAAAAATGTTGTCGCTAATAAGCCCAGACCCTTTGTGATTGAAAAATACAAAATTTACCAAGTTTTGGATGGTTTAAAACCTCTTAACATCATACGGTTTCATTATACTGTTCCATTAGATACTTTTAAAAATCAGCGAAAAAAAAAAGGACGTATCCGCTCCAGTTAGATCCACGAATGTTCTTTTTCCATTCTGTTATCATGATTCTGATTGATTGAAATTTGTCGTTTTGTTAACCAGGTTAAAATGTAACTCTTTGTGGTTCGAGGGTGAAGGAGGTAACTGGGTTTAGGTACACTAGTTGAGAATGAATAAATGATGTCTGTTGTTCTTCGAGTCAACTAAACTTTCGTTTACCAAATCTCAATGACTATTGAGTTACGTCTGTGTCTTGGTACTGAGATTTGGCAACCTCTTGGTCCCATATGCGTTTCCACTGCCTAATATCTTTTTATCAAACCGATCAGGTCCTTAAAATTATCTGCTCTTAAATCAAGTTGGTAATTTGCAGCTAATAACCGTGACTCTGAATGTTGTTTCGGTGAATTCAAGAGTCATCGGATACGTATCCACCAGTTTTCGTCACATGTTTAATATGTCTGTCACAGTCGTTATACATTTCCATACCCCAGCTGGAAAGGTTAATGTCCGTAAAAGTGAAACCATTTTTATCGGAGCTGTATTTGATTAATGTGATTTTGGTACCCAGCATTGACATTGAACCAAGTGAATGGACATGTTACTGACTCTGTTAAGAACGATAACTTATTGCTTATTATTGTCTAGAGTTACAGGTCTGTGGAAATTTGTTGTAAAATCTTATGGTGTAGTGTTCCCTTGATTTTTTACACTGTAAGCTGATAAAACTATCTCTCGTTCCATTAGATAATAAGGTTACACTTAAATTTTGAAATATTGTTTGTATAATTTACCATATTGTGATCTATTGATTGACGACATTTTCAACATGTGTCCAATATAGAAAACACCCATATTTCGCATGTCAATGCTTGTATTACCAGCCAATATCTCACCAATGATCAAATCCAATTTTTTGATGAGTTCTTTCGGTTTGTTGAAAAATATAACATTACCACCTTTTTTTTTTCATGCCAGAACCTTTTCTTAGGTCAAATTGTGTGTGGATTAATGTTTTATGTATTCATTCTAGTTCTCATAGCGCGATCAACTCTTCGTTTTCCGCTTGCCTATCAGCTTCCGTTATATTCCCACTTTTGTATTGCTTTGTAACGTTTCCTTTGTAGGCTTTCAATTGATTTCTTTTAAATTTAGCCGCATTGACAATCGTATCGAGATATTTTTTTTTTTGCGTTCAGTCATTTCTGTTTGAATTATTCACCTTTTCAACAGAATCCCATTATTTGGTATACCAAGACCTAATATTTTCATTATCCATATCTTCCTCATCTAATCCATAATCTATCTAATCGTCGTCATCATACTGGATGTTAATTATGGTTCTTCCGGAAAGTACTTAGTGTGATAAACATAAAATCTTTTTTTCCTTCCAGAAGATCTTGTAAGAATTCTTCAGATGTTGGCGGTTTTGGCACCAGTTGTTTTTCTTGCTGTGGCAAAAACAGGTTCTGTTCAAATAGATCACCAAGATTCATATTCGGAACTTCATCCTCTATGCATCAATTGCCGTAATCAGGAAGATCTACCTTTCTTCAGTTGTCGTCTGTCCTTGGCAACCTTAAAGCCTGATTACTATTCAATAACATCATCTAAATTCCTTGTAATGGGTTGGAATACTTTTGAAAAATCCCTGTTGAGGGGTCTTCTGATCGATATTATGTTTTGTAATTGCATTTCGGACATAATTTTAAGCTTATCACCTAATTCAGATTTACTCTTTGCGAGTTCTTTCCACTTAAGTAAACTCATTTATTGTTATATTGTTACGTTACATAAAATGGAAATTCATATATAAAAAATAACGTTTAAACTAGTGATTAACACCATGTTGACCACCATTGTGTAACTAAATCATTTTATCGAAACAATGTTAACGATTAAGATAAATGAAGATACCTAATTATGATACTGGCAACCATGTTGTCACAAACTTCGCACAACTACATGATTTTCTGCCTGAGCGAGGCTTCCGCATGCTCATGGTGGACCTTCTGATTAGGGAAAAAAAACACACACTGATGCATATGATGTTTACAATCTGTTGGATTTTGATAAACATACCTTTATGCATAAAAAACTTAGAGCAGTCAAAGTCTCAGAATCTCCGGATGATTGCGAACCACTTAGTGATGAAGCTGCGTATGATGTTATTGAAGCACGCAATGATTCAAATTATTCCGGTAAATGAATGCTTGGTAGTGGAATAAGAAAATTGTAATATTCGACGATTTTGTATGTGATAGAAACCAAAAACAATTTAGTTGACTATTTTATACAGGGGAGACATAAAAACTGCTGTGTCATATATTTGAGTCAAAGCTACTATAAGACACCAAAAGGAATTAGGTTAAACTGCTCGCCTTTTGCCATTTTATGATTTCCCGAGTACTAATGAAAAAAATATCATATGTCGTGAAAAAAATGTCACAAAGGGCCATTATACGAGAAAGCAACTAGAGATCCTTTCGATTTTGTATACATTGCCAAACCTAAGAAAACAGTGAAAAAAGAATTTCGACCGAAAAATATAACCCTTCTGTATATGAGTTATTCCAAATGGTAAATTACCTGAAGACACATTTTCACATGAAAAAGTTGTCGGAAATAGTAAAAGGATTGCATGGGGTTGGTTTTAAACTTTACTGATGGACGGCGATTATGATATGCAGAATAAAAAAAACTGAGGAAATTTAGAGTCACCTCAAACGCATGGACGATGCAAATACTAAGAGTTCGCATTCTAAGGTGAATAAGGACATTAAAATTGGACGGAAGCAATTGCAATGACTGGGCCGCCCTTAATATGGATAACAGACGTGTAGGGAAAACATTGCACACTGCTAGACATGGCCCAGAGTGACGCTGTCAAGTCTAGTGCGCATTTGCATAGTTTTTACATGGTGTCTCAATACTGACGATGGTAAAATAGAATTGCAAAATCCAATCGACATGAAAAATCAACGAATCTTCGGAGTGAAAGAACCGAGCTACATTCAGATGCTTCTAATAAATTTTACGTTGACAGCTCTTTTGAATTTCAAAGCCGATAAAACACAGTTGTCTAACAAAGCTGATACAACAGAAACTTGCCAATTATTTGAAACGTGATGGTTTAGTTTCTGTCACCGGTGATTTTGACTTTGGTATACAATAAAATCAGCAATCTTGATGCAGGGCACTGGCAACTTCTGACGCTGTCACAAAACACCAAGTACAAAGTGGTTTATCAACCAAAACCCCATACAAATCGGGTCGGTCTTGAGAAATGGTACACAAGAAATGACTGGCGATCTCGATCAGAAACAATAAAATAGTAACTCTCAGCGCGCTACAAGTGGTAAAAATGCTGTCAATCGGGGGCAACTGAACAGCAAAAACAGCTGAATATTCTGCCTCTCATGGGAGCAATCCTGAAAGGGAGATATCGAGATGAATAGGTACACCATTCTCGGTGTTAGAGAGATGAAAATCCTGATAATGCAGTTGCCAGTCGTAAATTCGTAAAAAGATGGGAACTTAACAAAAAAACAGATATGAATCAAGGCGTTTTAAACAAATGGAACAAATAAAATGCAAGCAAATCTGAACATGAAAACCATCAACGAATAATAAATCTCGGAAGAGCCACACATAATCAAGATGTCCATCACTTTGAAGCAAGTACATGACGCTTTTTCAACTATAAGCACTGAAACTAATAGATACACAGACGAACAAATAGAAAAAAAATAAGAAATATGTAGACGACGAAATAGCGAAGAGTCACACATAACTACTCACACAAACAGAAAAAATGTGCTGAAATATGCCATGGATGATGGGGAATTTACAGAAGATTACGGCATACAGGATGCCAATTTAATCGACTATAATGACTCACCACTAAAAAACAAACAAAAAAGCATTTTCATTGAAGGTTCAAAAGGCAACAGAGGGTTCCAGTCTGTTCAAAGGACGATTCGATTTTAATCGATTCAAACTGATACGTGACAATTACAGCACTATACTGTGTGTTTAGAAATATTTCCAAAAAACTGGTTTGCGAGTGCAGAGGTAATTCATTTTCAGGTTACTTTTGAAAACGAAACATGAACACCGATAGAACCACTACAGTCAAAAAAAACCAACACAGGATTACAAATCTTATCGCTTTATCAGGAACTTATCACCAAAACGGCCCACCAATTCAACAAAAATATTGAAAGAGGGTTATATGTAACTGTTTCAATCAACTTATGACAATAGAAGCCCAACTCTTCTACCATTGTATGTCCTGGATCTGACGGTCTAAAAGGCGAAGCAAAACAACAACCTTGATTTACTATCTATGATTACGAATTGGCTTATCAAGTTGTAACTAATCAATTTCAAATCCATGTAACAATCAATCATGACTAACAATAAAATGACAGGTTTGGCATGTGGCAAACAAATGATGGATGATGCTGTAAGCAAAAAATTCTCCTCGACAATCTCATACACCCCGTATAACATATGTCACAACCCAGAAACCAAGAGAGCAACTGGACGATGAAATACGGACATTTAAATGATCGAGGACAAATAATTTGCGATTTCCTAAAATTCGTATAAATGCAGTCACCAGTTTATACCATAATATACCACAAGGAACATACAGATCTGGCAATATCTTTTGGAAACAGGACAAAACCCCTTTTTCCAATTCAACTATAAAAGTATAGGTACAAATTACATTCGATCGTCAGAACTTTTGTTAATGTCACAGAAATGAGCATCAGAAAACCCCGCCTGGATCATCCAGGTTGGTTATGTTGTAGAGTTCCATGGAGATTAGAATTAAAATCCAGGTGCTTAAAATTATATAGCTATATGATATATGTAATTGTACGCATTGAATGAAGATGGGATGGATGCATTGGACGGAAAAGGGAGAAAAGGAGAAAAAAGAGGAAAAAAATAGAATACACGGTGAGGACATTTTATTCAATCACGATCTCAAATTTTTTAAATAAAGATGGACATGCTGAAACTGACAGAAATCTCGTCGTTTAAGGCTGCTACGGAAGAAAAAAAACCATGTTGTCATCAAAAAAACAACTCGATTTGAAGTTAGACAGGATAACTTTATTATTTCGAACAGTCTACCTGGTCTACCAGTGTTAGACAAGAATCATTGCATTAATTACAGCTTTATACCAGTAGTCACAGCCCCGATTCAAATGATAGAGGTAGTTCATGGATTGATCCTGTGGAAATAATATCGATTTTTCACAACACAACCCAATTCAAAACACAGCCTCTTCTTCTGAGGGGATTCATTGAAAAAACGTTTTTTCATACGTTTCGATGGTAAGTGAGGACTATTGGAAAAAAAAATCATGTGATAATGTTTCTGAAATAGCGGGTAGTTCTGGTAACACAAGAAGTACAGTAATGTTGATTGTCAAAACAGAATCAGATACTTGACCACTCACAATTTCAATGGGGGCGATGGAGCCAATCAGATTCGGTTGTGCAGTTACCATGGGGAGACGGCACAGTCTACTAGGAGTTTGGTTTCAATATCGGATGGTAGACTCGAAGGTCTTTCTTTGCCGAATCTCACAGGTAATATCGAGGGATGGTGGACGATCCGTGTTAATCAGGACAAAATATGGAACTTTTTAGAGGTGTTTCAACAGTGACTCCGATGAAAACAGAACACACATGTTCTGCTACTCTTACAGGTTCAGCCCAAGAAATATGCATTGGATGTCAGGTTCATGATAATGGCGTTGCTATAAATTTCTGATAAAATGGATTTATATTCTTTTGCCGTGTTGGGCTAAATCTCATGTCTGTTGATGAATTGAAAAATGCGTTCAGAATCATTCAAAATCATGTCGATTGTGATGGGGATTTTCAAAATATATAACTCAATATATATGTATTATACGACAATTTATTACGATTTGTGGGGAATATATGTTTTCCAAGGAAGCAAAAGACCAAACATTGCCCTGCAGATGAGAAAATAGTAAAATCAGCACGTGTTCTCAATACCTGCACTGTTTCTAGTTTAAAAGAGCCATGTCTATGAATGAGATTCTTGAACTCAAGGGATGGTGAACATGGTCGCTTGGACCAGGTAGTGGCTGTCGAAAATGGTTACTTGAAAAGATCTTCGGTTGGATTGATTATATTAAATTCACATAGTGTATTCACATGATGCTTCCGGGAGGTTTTATGACCACCATAAGCTCGGTATAGAGGTTCCACGCTCTGCTATTGTTCAGAAAAATACACAACTAAACTGATTAAAAAGATCACTTTTTTGTGGTCAAGTCAGTGGTATACTATATTGTCTATGCCGAAGATTAACAATCTAAAATCCATATATATGGCAGACCACAAAAAAGAGAATATTTAGCTGAAACCATATTTCAGATTCACTGACTGAAGATCAGGTTGATGAACTAAAGAGCTATTATAAGGCATACCATAGAAAGTGTTGGGCTTACAAAACAGGCTGTAAAACGGTTCAAAAAGATTTAAAGTGATAGGCAATAGTATTTCTGTTCTAACTGAAGCAGGTCCGGTTTGGTTTCGGCTGTGGTGACATGAGGTTATAGCCCTTGTAGCTATCAGCACTTGTGCTTTGGTAATCAAGTCTACCGTGGATTTCCAATCAATGGATCTTAAAATACATATAATTGCACATATTGCAATACCAAAAGTTTATGCAACATCTATTGAATTCGCCAATAAAAGACATGTTGCGAAGCGGTGATTTTCAACCCATCGTGTCACACAGAATTAAAAAGAATGTAGAATGATTTTGTGACTGATGTTTTGTCCTAGTGTTGACAAGTTCGGAACGCTAAATACAATGACAAATTACTGCCTTAACTATTTCATTAATTCGGTCTGATGCCAATGAAAGGATGTCTTCCCAATATCGTTCATATGATGGAAGTGTCTTTTTGGATTTACTCGTCTGGACCTTTTCCAAAGGGACGTCAAGCGATTTAAAATATTTGTTTTAAAATGGAAATTTATGTTAATCAGACGCTTTCTGTCAGATATTCACAGATTGTACGACCTTAACACTTTCATCAAAAAATTCTCAATATTTTATCTCTATTTTTCACGGTTTTATCTTGAAAAAACCATTTTTACAGCTTACATTATTCATTCTGTTTTCTATATGATATTTTCGCTGATAGATTGATTTACGGTGAAATCTGTGTTTAGTCTGACAAAAATCAACAAATTCTATTAAAGGTGTATAACCTGGTACTGTTCCGCATTTTTGCAAACTATGCTATTTATCTTTCACTATCGATGCTGATCGCAACATTGATCGGTTTGTTTTTCGTATGTTTACCTATTTCTTTATTGCAAAATGGCGACAAATTAATTCTTACATATTGAACTCTTCATGAAGTCCTTTACAAATCATGATAACTATTATATGAGATATTATTTTAGGTTTTTTAAAAAACATATAGTTCCAAAATAAATTTTGCGTTGTGATCCATTCTGCCTCGCCACGGCATAGATTCGCAGAAATATAAAAAATATAGATTTACAAGAATACGAGACCAAAAGTTGGAAGCCATTAAATGTAAAGTTACGTAGTATGGAGTTGAGTTGGTATGAGAGCATTTTTGCAAAAATGCTCGGTACCACCAACTCCTACTAATACTACATCGTGATAGAAAAGTCACTTGAAATAAACCAGTAGAAATTATGTGTTGGAATTGAGTAATATATAGGTCACTTGCGGGATTTTTGCCCTCAAATACTATTTTCAGTCACTTTTAATCCTTCTGAAGGATAAATTCGCATTTTTATTAAAGCTTTACAAGATACAAAGCCGAAAAAAATAGTGTCAGTTCGACGATTCTACATGAATAATGAGCATAAGCTTGCGTTAAAATTTAGCGTCATTTAGCTCGCTAAGGTTACAAAAACTTCTGATATTTTCGGCGGGAAGCGTTCCGAGTTCGAGCATAAAACTTCCCACACAGGACAATGCATACTAGCAATATTTGAAGAATTATGAAGTAAAAAAATTAAGTATGATGGTACCAGGTACATTTTATCGCGTTCAAATATCATCCAATTTTCCCCCGCCATGTTATGCGGTTTTGAGGATGTTTCTTAAAGAGCTTAGAAAATCACAATTTTACCATTTCCGTTAAAACCTATCGAAGTAGAAATGAACAAGAATAGTTGTTCTTAAATTTTGTCAAGTTTGGTGCCAAATTGAACCCTCTTCATGTTGAAGACTTCACGGTGCCTTCGTTACTCGCAGCAAATTTTGGACCAATTTGTTCCAACCGAAAACCCGCACTTTAACCGCGTTTTCAAATTTTCGCAAATTTCTAAAAAAATAGGAATCGCTGGAACTTTAAATGTGGTTCTTGAAAATAGTTCACTAAAGGGTATCTTTGGGCAAAAATATGAGCTATCCCCCCAAAATGGTCGTTGACGGACGATTCTCGATTCATACAGGCAAAACGTTCTTAAGCTTTGGTAATACATTCAGTTTTAAAGATAACAAAACACACATCTTGAGTAAAATTCACTCTGTTTCTTCTTTAATACATAGTTCCGAAAAACACTAACTGCAAATTTTCTCTGACGGGGGACGTTTCCCAGCATGTCATGCCGTGTCTTGCATTGGCACTAAACAAACGTTTATGGAACACACTAATTCCTTTTATTGTTAGTTTAATCTGATGGCAGGTCAAAACATTGATTGGCTTTACGTTTGCTACCAAAAAGTACCATAAAAGCCAGGGGGTTAACAAGCCGAAAACAAGGGGACAAGCTAAAAGACAGCTTAAGGATAGAAAAAACATTAAGATTGAAATGACAATCGCCCATAAATAACACAGAGATTGTCTGCAAGTCTATGACTTTTATGGAGTTTTGTCAATAGGACGAAATTGATCACGTGCTAAGGCAAACATAAAAGTGCACGTGATCACCTTGTGTCCACTGAATGAACTACGGGAAAGAATGTTTACCCGTTCTTTCATTTCAAGAGGTCAAACAATGTCTTTGCTTTTTTAATTGTGTTGACTGACTATTTACTTTTCATCTGTCGGGTCCAGAAGCCTTCTGTGCCGGATTCATGAGAATGTATCTATTTTGGACTTCAGGCTAAAACGATTTACACAATCGCGAGGTTTGAGCGGCCAGGTAATTGGAAAATCTGAACATTCATGAGGATGCAAAAAACGACTTGCGAATTATCGCCAATCACAATGCTGACAAGCACAAAAGCAAGAAGAAATTGTTAACAACAATTATGAATTTTGTTATTATCTGAATGTTTTTGGGTTAGGAGGTAAAGGGGGAGTTATTGTCATGCCAATGATTGTAAAAATTTCCTGACACTCAAAATTCGCAAAAAGAGCTGTGAGTTTCATGTAAACAATCTTCGCACTAGCACGTCGTAGGCATAAATGGGATTAACCAAACAACCCTGATGGAATTTATCCCGGTCACCTTTTCCAGCGAAATATTTTTTGAAACAAACAACATATTTGCTATTAAGGGCAAAAACCCCTTCCCATTTCACTACGGGCGTGAAAACAAGAAACTCAATCGTGTCATTAAAGACCATGGCTAAGCAATTGCAACAAAATAAATTTCCGGATCAAACCCTTTCCATGAAGACCCTTTTCCTTGAATAATGAAGCACCAAATAGACGACAAGCTTTTGAAATAATGTCTTGTCTGTCCACATTTTCAATTATTTTTTTTTACTTGAAGACTGTGCAGCGGAGTTGAGTACAAACCGTCCAAATAGTCAGACGACAGAGATCACATATCCACTTAAGGTGTTCGATTCCTTCTCTGTCTAGTGTTGACCCATAAGTTATCAGAGAATTTGCCATTTGGTTTCAGTCTTTCTACATAAAACAGCCCCACTTGGTAAAATATTAGAAATTGCTCACTTTGATTTCGGCCCCGAATGGCGATAGATTGTTGTCGAAGTCCATTACTCGTCACTTTGAAGATTCCAGATATTTATTTTTCACCGCCTGTCTTGTTTATCCAATTGACGTTCCATTCTTTTAGCGCCATAAGGGTTTGCATTTTGTTTTAAGATCCTCCAAAATGCAATTTGCGTTTCAATCTTCGATGCCATTGGCAAGTTAATGAAACATTCTACTGTGTCAACCAGAGAAATCTATGCCTTTCTACTACCCCCGGAAATACTACCCAAATACGCGCAGAAGACTCTACGCACAAAGACCCCCACTTAGCAGGGGAGTGATAAGTGATAGGAACGACTTTTCCCGACACGGAAAAAAAAAGAAAAAAAAGAGAAAACTGAGAAATATTACGCAATTACGACTGGGATTGTCATACAAGCACCCCAGTAAATATGCAAGTTACTATTCACATTCGTCATGTTATTCACACAATTTCATAAAACTGTACATAAAGTGCACAAACTTGAAATAATTCATGTTACTTAATTGCACTTGGACCTCATTATAATTCTGGTTGTTTACGCAATGTGATCGTTTATTTCACCTTTGCCTTAACAAATACTAATAAATTGTATTTATTCCGCATGTGATTTGTTTTCCTGCCGATTACAGGGAATCGAAGTAATCAAGAGACCTGTATAGACCAGTATCCTCTCTTGAAGTAATCATCCAATAAATCAATAGTCTCTACGTCATAAAGGCAAATGTCCCTACTAGACCAGTTACCGTAACAACTCAGAGAAGCACAACTGCACAAACTGTCCTGCCGGATCGTGTAACACCCGGCTTAATCCAAAATGTGTATATTTCCAAAACTAAAGGCAATTTACAAAGGTCAAGAACAATTCGTTTTTGTTGTTTTTTTTTTTTTTTCACATGTGACTAATCTAATAGTAGCACTTAAGTGAAAATCGTAAACTTAAGGACCCTCGCGCCAATTGTGTGTGCACGACGTTACTGCGCATGTAACGCGACTGTAATATGCCACGCATTACTTCCAGCATAGTGAAGTTGAGGTTTTAACACCTTTGCAAAAAACCGTGGCCGTATAAGTCTTGCACAGCGGGATCAAAGAGCGTGATCAGTGTCAAAATTGATTTGGAACATATTCATGAAAGTCGAGATAGATTACTGCACGGACTGATCTTCGAGGTATTTTATCAGTCGTGCACTAGTCTACTTGGACTGTCATAAATATTTTTCAAACATTAGTAAACATAACCATGTCGGACAAAAAACGCCGGCAAAAAGAATGGCAACAATTATTTCACGAATCATCATGGAAAAAAGTTAAGCGGGAGCGTGAGCGGG
>NW_027179468.1:0-46502 GCF_036669935.1 Montipora foliosa | reverse complement strand
GTTTTACCCAGAGAAAGCCAATTTTCTTATCTGCAATGACTGAAACTATTGCAAAATCCATGAGCACACAGAAAACACGCACTGACGCACGCCTTTCCCCTCAAACAACACGTCCAACACCATTGGCTTGGCTTTTGTCTTTAAATAAAGGTCAGTTTTACCCAGAGAAAGCCAATTTTCTTATCTGCAATGACTGAAACTATTGCAAAATCCATGAGCACACGAAAACACGCACTGACGCAGCCTTTCCTTTCTCCCATCAAACAACACGTCCAACACCATTGGCTTGGCTTTTGTCTTTAAATAAAGGTCAGTTTTACCCAGAGAAAGCCATTTTTCTTATCTGCAATGACTGAAACTATTGCAAAATCCATGAGCACACAGAAAACACGCACTGACGCACGCCTTTCTCCCATCAAACAACACGTCCAACACCATTGGCTTGGCTTTTGTCTTTAAATAAAGGTCAGTTTTACCCAGAGAAAGCCAATTTTCTTATCTGCAATGACTGAAACTATTGCAAAATCCATGAGCACACAGAAAACACGCACTGACGCACGCCTTTCTCCCATCAAACAACACGTCCAACACCATTGGCTTGGCTTTTGTCTTTATATAAAGGTCTGTTTTACCCTGAGATATCCTATTTTCTTATCTGCAATGACTGAAACTATTGCAAAATCCATGAGCACACAGAAAACACGCACTGACGCACGCCTTTCTCCCATCAACACACTCGTCCAACACCTTTGGCTTGGCTTTTGTCTTTAAATAAAGGTCAGTTTTACCCAGAGAAAGCCAATTTTCTTATCTGCAATGACTTGAAAAATATATATATATACATAAAACGAGAGTTGTTCTCAGGCTCTTTGCAATTGTCTAATTCAAGGATGCAAATAAACGGCTATGAACTTCAGTTGTTGGGCTAGCTCAGTGGTAAACAGAGTGAATGGTAACGCAGAGGTTGCAGGTTCGAGTCCCAGGCCAGAGTAAACGATTTCTTTTTTTCGCATTAACTTCGGCAAGAAACTACTTGAAATCTTGTAACTAAAGGTGTAAAGCATTGCACTGGATTGCGTAGTTGTGTGGTAACACCAACGCCTTGTGTTCCCGAGGTCCGAGGTTCAAATCCCAGTGAAGACGGGGTTTTTTTCATTTGTTTTCCAGGCTGCTAGGCAAGCAAGTTCATTAAGAACGTTAACAAATCGGCTAATTTTCCAGGGTGTTCAGATAGCTCAGTGGATAGAGCAATGTCCCAAATAAATCCAGGTGTTCTAGATGTTCACCTACCCCGCCGTAGGTTCACGTTCATGGTTCATGTTAACTAGAAAAAGGGACCTTGGGGTGGCCCTAGTGGGTTGGTCTATGGTTAATAATTAACTGATGAAATGTTCCTCTCTCCACAGTCGCCCGCTCAAACTGCACAGTACCCTCTACTCAACAATGGAACTCTGGTCATGGATTCGACACCGCACCTTGGTCAGCGCAACATCGACCTTCAACAACAACAACAACAACAACAACAACAACTGATGGAATGGTCAACAATGGTCAACAATGGTCAACAATGGTCAATTGGAAACTGTCACTCTACCACATTGGAACGCCTGGAAGTTCGTTTATTGGAAAATCAAACTCTTGTGCTAACCGAAGATGCGAGAAATTTCCAAAGAAACAGGCCTAATGGTCGCGCTTGCCTTAACGTTCCCAAAATAATTGGTTTCTCCGTTCTCTGTCAAGTTATGGCCGCCCCCGCGTATGCCCAATTCTCGGTGCAGAGGACAAGTTCTAAATTGAAATCGCGTTCGCTTGCCAGAGGCCTGACCGTGGAACATTGTTCAGCTGTCGTTTCAAGTTCACTTCTCAACTCTCGAGCCTTGCAAAGTTACTAAAGGAAAAGCGCGCAGCATCTTGGAGCCATTGCTCATGAACCTCACCCTCGCCTCTACGCCTCTGTCAAGTTTCAACTTCATAACGTTTACCTTGGCGCCTTACCGTAGAACTAAATGCTTCAGGTTAGCCAGTTGCAACCGCCAAAACTGCTCAAAAACATGCTTGTGATCAGAAAGCCGTAAATCGCCCTAGAAAAGGTCAAAGACCGATGTAAAACAAGCAAGGCATAGCTAAGACATGCAGGCATGACCACAGTAAAAAGGTTGAAAAGATATTAAAACCGAGCCCAGATATGCACATTTGAACTTGCGTCAAAGATCCAATATGGCGCCTAATTTATGCACACGTCATGCAACATTCAAACTCCGTCATCCAAAAAACGCCCAGATCTCCAACAAGCAAGTTGCGCGTGCATGTCTGTTGCTCGACGTCTGGCGTGAAGGCCGTAATCGATCTTTCTAACTATTTATAAAAACAGCGCGCATTGAAGCCAGCAATCTTTTAATGGTCAGCGGCAAAAAAGTACCGCCCTCTTATTTATACCGGCGTTGAGGAGAATTTGTTTTTAACGCGCGAACGGACTGGAGAACAGGCCACATTAGCGCGCCACAACATCGCGCGCGCACTTTCTCTCCTCCAACACCATTGGCTTGGCTTTTGTCTTTAAATAAAGGTCAGTTTTACCCAGAGAAAGCCAATTTTCTTATCTGCAATGACTGAAACTATTGCAAAATCCATGAGCACACAGAAAACACGCACTGACGCACGCCTTTCTCCTCACCAACAACACGTCCAACACCATTGGCTTGGCTTTTGTCTTTAAATAAAGGTCAGTTTTACCCAGAGAAAGCCAATTTTCTTATCTGCAATGACTGAAACTATTGCAAAATCCATGAGCACACAGAAAACACGCACTGACGCACGCCTTTCTCCACTCAAACAACACGTCCAACACCATTGGCTTGGCTTTTGTCTTTAAATAAAGGTCAGTTTTACCCAGAGAAAGCCAATTTTCTTATCTGCAATGACTGAAACTATTGCAAAATCCATGAGCACACAGAAAACACGCACTGACGCACGCCTTTCTCCCATCAAACAACACGTCCAACACCATTGGCTTGGCTTTTGTCTTTAAATAAAGGTCAGTTTTACCCAGAGAAAGCCAATTTTCTTATCTGCAATGACTTGAAAAAATATATATATATATACATAAAACGAGAGTTGTTCTCAGGCTCTTTGCAATTGTCTAATTCAAGGATGCAAATAAACGGCTATGAACTTCAGTTGTTGGGCTAGCTCAGTGGTAAACAGAGTGAATGGTAACGCAGAGGTTGCAGGTTCGAGTCCCAGGCCAGAGTAAACGATTTCTTTTTTTCGCATTAACTTCGGCAAGAAACTACTTGAAATCTTGTAACTAAAGGTGTAAAGCATTGCACTGGATTGCGTAGTTGTGTGGTAACACCAACGCCTTGTGTTCCCGAGGTCCGAGGTTCAAATCCCAGTGAAGACGGGGGTTTTTTTCATTTGTTTTCCAGGCTGCTAGGCAAGCAAGTTCATTAAGAACGTTAACAAATCGGCTAATTTTCCAGGGTGTTCAGATAGCTCAGTGGATAGAGCAATGTCCCAAATAAATCCAGGTGTTCTAGATGTTCACCTACCCCGCCGTAGGTTCACGTTCATGGTTCATGTTAACTAGAAAAAGGGACCTTGGGGTGGCCCTAGTGGGTTGGTCTATGGTTAATAATTAACTGATGAAATGTTCCTCTCTCCACAGTCGCCCGCTCAAACTGCACAGTACCCTCTACTCAACAATGGAACTCTGGTCATGGATTCGACACCGCACCTTGGTCAGCGCAACATCGACCTTCAACAACAACAACAACAACAACAACAACAACAACTGATGGAATGGTCAACAATGGTCAACAATGGTCAACAATGGTCAATTGGAAACTGTCACTCTACCACATTGGAACGCCTGGAAGTTCGTTTTATTGGAAAATCAAACTCTTGTGCTAACCGAAGATGCGAGAAATTTCCAAAGAAACAGGCCTAATGGTCGCGCTTGCCTTAACGTTCCCAAAATAATTGGTTTCTCCGTTCTCTGTCAAGTTATGGCCGCCCCCGCGTATGCCCAATTCTCGGTGCAGAGGACAAGTTCTAAATTGAAATCGCGTTCGCTTGCCAGAGGCCTGACCGTGGAACATTGTTCAGCTGTCGTTTCAAGTTCACTTCTCAACTCTCGAGCCTTGCAAAGTTACTAAAGGAAAAGCGCGCAGCATCTTGGAGCCATTGCTCATGAACCTCACCCTCGCCTCTACGCCTCTGTCAAGTTTCAACTTCATAACGTTTACCTTGGCGCCTTACCGTAGAACTAAATGCTTCAGGTTAGCCAGTTGCAACCGCCAAAACTGCTCAAAAACATGCTTGTGATCAGAAAGCCGTAAATCGCCCTAGAAAAGGTCAAAGACCGATGTAAAACAAGCAAGGCATAGCTAAGACATGCAGGCATGACCACAGTAAAAAGGTTGAAAAGATATTAAAACCGAGCCCAGATATGCACATTTGAACTTGCGTCAAAGATCCAATATGGCGCCTAATTTATGCACACGTCATGCAACATTCAAACTCCGTCATCCAAAAAACGCCCAGATCTCCAACAAGCAAGTTGCGCGTGCATGTCTGTTGCTCGACGTCTGG
This sequence comes from Montipora foliosa, assembly GCF_036669935.1. Lineage (NCBI taxonomy): Eukaryota > Metazoa > Cnidaria > Anthozoa > Scleractinia > Acroporidae > Montipora > Montipora foliosa. The sequence continues at coordinate 41,909 of NW_027179468.1, read as the reverse complement.
CGTGAAGGCCGTAATCGATCTTTCTAACTATTTATAAACAACAGCGCATTGAAGCCAGCAATCTTTTAATGGTCAGCGGCAAAAAAGTACCGCCCTCTTATTTATACCGGCGTTGAGGAGAATTTGTTTTTAACGCGCGAACGGACTGGAGAACAGGCCACATTAGCGCGCCACAACATCGCGCGCGCACTTTCTCTCCTCCAACACCATTGGCTTGGCTTTTGTCTTTAAATAAAGGTCAGTTTTACCCAGAGAAAGCCAATTTTCTTATCTGCAATGACTGAAACTATTGCAAAATCCATGAGCACACAGAAAACACGCACTGACGCACGCCTTTCTCCACTCAAACAACACGTCCAACACCATTGGCTTGGCTTTTGTCTTTAAATAAAGGTCAGTTTTACCCAGAGAAAGCCAATTTTCTTATCTGCAATGACTGAAACTATTGCAAAATCCATGAGCACACAGAAAACACGCACTGACGCACGCCTTTCTCCACTCAAACAACACGTCCAACACCATTGGCTTGGCTTTTGTCTTTAAATAAAGGTCAGTTTTACCCAGAGAAAGCCAATTTTCTTATCTGCAATGACTGAAACTATTGCAAAATCCATGAGCACACAGAAAACACGCACTGACGCACGCCTTTCTCCCATCAAACAACACGTCCAACACCATTGGCTTGGCTTTTGTCTTTAAATAAAGGTCAGTTTTACCCAGAGAAAGCCAATTTTCTTATCTGCAATGACTTGAAAAAATATATATATATATACATAAAACGAGAGTTGTTCTCAGGCTCTTTGCAATTGTCTAATTCAAGGATGCAAATAAACGGCTATGAACTTCAGTTGTTGGGCTAGCTCAGTGGTAAACAGAGTGAATGGTAACGCAGAGGTTGCAGGTTCGAGTCCCAGGCCAGAGTAAACGATTTCTTTTTTTCGCATTAACTTCGGCAAGAAACTACTTGAAATCTTGTAACTAAAGGTGTAAAGCATTGCACTGGATTGCGTAGTTGTGTGGTAACACCAACGCCTTGTGTTCCCGAGGTCCGAGGTTCAAATCCCAGTGAAGACGGGGGTTTTTTTCATTTGTTTTCCAGGCTGCTAGGCAAGCAAGTTCATTAAGAACGTTAACAAATCGGCTAATTTTCCAGGGTGTTCAGATAGCTCAGTGGATAGAGCAATGTCCCAAATAAATCCAGGTGTTCTAGATGTTCACCTACCCCGCCGTAGGTTCACGTTCATGGTTCATGTTAACTAGAAAAAGGGACCTTGGGGTGGCCCTAGTGGGTTGGTCTATGGTTAATAATTAACTGATGAAATGTTCCTCTCTCCACAGTCGCCCGCTCAAACTGCACAGTACCCTCTACTCAACAATGGAACTCTGGTCATGGATTCGACACCGCACCTTGGTCAGCGCAACATCGACCTTCAACAACAACAACAACAACAACAACAACAACAACTGATGGAATGGTCAACAATGGTCAACAATGGTCAACAATGGTCAATTGGAAACTGTCACTCTACCACATTGGAACGCCTGGAAGTTCGTTTTATTGGAAAATCAAACTCTTGTGCTAACCGAAGATGCGAGAAATTTCCAAAGAAACAGGCCTAATGGTCGCGCTTGCCTTAACGTTCCCAAAATAATTGGTTTCTCCGTTCTCTGTCAAGTTATGGCCGCCCCCGCGTATGCCCAATTCTCGGTGCAGAGGACAAGTTCTAAATTGAAATCGCGTTCGCTTGCCAGAGGCCTGACCGTGGAACATTGTTCAGCTGTCGTTTCAAGTTCACTTCTCAACTCTCGAGCCTTGCAAAGTTACTAAAGGAAAAGCGCGCAGCATCTTGGAGCCATTGCTCATGAACCTCACCCTCGCCTCTACGCCTCTGTCAAGTTTCAACTTCATAACGTTTACCTTGGCGCCTTACCGTAGAACTAAATGCTTCAGGTTAGCCAGTTGCAACCGCCAAAACTGCTCAAAAACATGCTTGTGATCAGAAAGCCGTAAATCGCCCTAGAAAAGGTCAAAGACCGATGTAAAACAAGCAAGGCATAGCTAAGACATGCAGGCATGACCACAGTAAAAAGGTTGAAAAGATATTAAAACCGAGCCCAGATATGCACATTTGAACTTGCGTCAAAGATCCAATATGGCGCCTAATTTATGCACACGTCATGCAACATTCAAACTCCGTCATCCAAAAAACGCCCAGATCTCCAACAAGCAAGTTGCGCGTGCATGTCTGTTGCTCGACGTCTGGCGTGAAGGCCGTAATCGATCTTTCTAACTATTTATAAACAACAGCGCATTGAAGCCAGCAATCTTTTAATGGTCAGCGGCAAAAAAGTACCGCCCTCTTATTTATACCGGCGTTGAGGAGAATTTGTTTTTAACGCGCGAACGGACTGGAGAACAGGCCACATTAGCGCGCCACAACATCGCGCGCGCACTTTCTCTCCTCCAACACCATTGGCTTGGCTTTTGTCTTTAAATAAAGGTCAGTTTTACCCAGAGAAAGCCAATTTTCTTATCTGCAATGACTGAAACTATTGCAAAATCCATGAGCACACAGAAAACACGCACTGACGCACGCCTTTCTCCACTCAAACAACACGTCCAACACCATTGGCTTGGCTTTTGTCTTTAAATAAAGGTCAGTTTTACCCAGAGAAAGCCAATTTTCTTATCTGCAATGACTGAAACTATTGCAAAATCCATGAGCACACAGAAAACACGCACTGACGCACGCCTTTCTCCCATCAAACAACACGTCCAACACCATTGGCTTGGCTTTTGTCTTTAAATAAAGGTCAGTTTTACCCAGAGAAAGCCAATTTTCTTATCTGCAATGACTGAAACTATTGCAAAATCCATGAGCACACAGAAAACACGCACTGACGCACGCCTTTCTCCACTCAAACAACACGTCCAACACCATTGGCTTGGCTTTTGTCTTTAAATAAAGGTCAGTTTTACCCAGAGAAAGCCAATTTTCTTATCTGCAATGACTGAAACTATTGCAAAATCCATGAGCACACAGAAAACACGCACTGACGCACGCCTTTCTCCCATCAAACAACACGTCCAACACCATTGGCTTGGCTTTTGTCTTTAAATAAAGGTCAGTTTTACCCAGAGAAAGCCAATTTTCTTATCTGCAATGACTGAAACTATTGCAAAATCCATGAGCACACAGAAAACACGCACTGACGCACGCCTTTCTCCCATCAAACAACACGTCCAACACCATTGGCTTGGCTTTTGTCTTTAAATAAAGGTCAGTTTTACCCAGAGAAAGCCAATTTTCTTATCTGCAATGACTTGAAAAATATATATATATATACATAAAACGAGAGTTGTTCTCAGGCTCTTTGCAATTGTCTAATTCAAGGATGCAAATAAACGGCTATGAACTTCAGTTGTTGGGCTAGCTCAGTGGTAAACAGAGTGAATGGTAACGCAGAGGTTGCAGGTTCGAGTCCCAGGCCAGAGTAAACGATTTCTTTTTTTCGCATTAACTTCGGCAAGAAACTACTTGAAATCTTGTAACTAAAGGTGTAAAGCATTGCACTGGATTGCGTAGTTGTGTGGTAACACCAACGCCTTGTGTTCCCGAGGTCCGAGGTTCAAATCCCAGTGAAGACGGGGGTTTTTTTCATTTGTTTTCCAGGCTGCTAGGCAAGCAAGTTCATTAAGAACGTTAACAAATCGGCTAATTTTCCAGGGTGTTCAGATAGCTCAGTGGATAGAGCAATGTCCCAAATAAATCCAGGTGTTCTAGATGTTCACCTACCCCGCCGTAGGTTCACGTTCATGGTTCATGTTAACTAGAAAAAGGGACCTTGGGGTGGCCCTAGTGGGTTGGTCTATGGTTAATAATTAACTGATGAAATGTTCCTCTCTCCACAGTCGCCCGCTCAAACTGCACAGTACCCTCTACTCAACAATGGAACTCTGGTCATGGATTCGACACCGCACCTTGGTCAGCGCAACATCGACCTTCAACAACAACAACAACAACAACAACAACAACAACTGATGGAATGGTCAACAATGGTCAACAATGGTCAATTGGAAACTGTCACTCTACCACATTGGAACGCCTGGAAGTTCGTTTTATTGGAAAATCAAACTCTTGTGCTAACCGAAGATGCGAGAAATTTCCAAAGAAACAGGCCTAATGGTCGCGCTTGCCTTAACGTTCCCAAAATAATTGGTTTCTCCGTTCTCTGTCAAGTTATGGCCGCCCCCGCGTATGCCCAATTCTCGGTGCAGAGGACAAGTTCTAAATTGAAATCGCGTTCGCTTGCCAGAGGCCTGACCGTGGAACATTGTTCAGCTGTCGTTTCAAGTTCACTTCTCAACTCTCGAGCCTTGCAAAGTTACTAAAGGAAAAGCGCGCAGCATCTTGGAGCCATTGCTCATGAACCTCACCCTCGCCTCTACGCCTCTGTCAAGTTTCAACTTCATAACGTTTACCTTGGCGCCTTACCGTAGAACTAAATGCTTCAGGTTAGCCAGTTGCAACCGCCAAAACTGCTCAAAAACATGCTTGTGATCAGAAAGCCGTAAATCGCCCTAGAAAAGGTCAAAGACCGATGTAAAACAAGCAAGGCATAGCTAAGACATGCAGGCATGACCACAGTAAAAAGGTTGAAAAGATATTAAAACCGAGCCCAGATATGCACATTTGAACTTGCGTCAAAGATCCAATATGGCGCCTAATTTATGCACACGTCATGCAACATTCAAACTCCGTCATCCAAAAAACGCCCAGATCTCCAACAAGCAAGTTGCGCGTGCATGTCTGTTGCTCGACGTCTGGCGTGAAGGCCGTAATCGATCTTTCTAACTATTTATAAACAACAGCGCATTGAAGCCAGCAATCTTTTAATGGTCAGCGGCAAAAAAGTACCGCCCTCTTATTTATACCGGCGTTGAGGAGAATTTGTTTTTAACGCGCGAACGGACTGGAGAACAGGCCACATTAGCGCGCCACAACATCGCGCGCGCACTTTCTCTCCTCCAACACCATTGGCTTGGCTTTTGTCTTTAAATAAAGGTCAGTTTTACCCAGAGAAAGCCAATTTTCTTATCTGCAATGACTGAAACTATTGCAAAATCCATGAGCACACAGAAAACACGCACTGACGCACGCCTTTCTCCCATCAAACAACACGTCCAACACCATTGGCTTGGCTTTTGTCTTTAAATAAAGGTCAGTTTTACCCAGAGAAAGCCAATTTTCTTATCTGCAATGACTGAAACTATTGCAAAATCCATGAGCACACAGAAAACACGCACTGACGCACGCCTTTCTCCCATCAAACAACACGTCCAACACCATTGGCTTGGCTTTTGTCTTTAAATAAAGGTCAGTTTTACCCAGAGAAAGCCAATTTTCTTATCTGCAATGACTGAAACTATTGCAAAATCCATGAGCACACAGAAAACACGCACTGACGCACGCCTTTCTCCCATCAAACAACACGTCCAACACCATTGGCTTGGCTTTTGTCTTTAAATAAAGGTCAGTTTTACCCAGAGAAAGCCAATTTTCTTATCTGCAATGACTGAAACTATTGCAAAATCCATGAGCACACAGAAAACACGCACTGACGCACGCCTTTCTCCCATCAAACAACACGTCCAACACCATTGGCTTGGCTTTTGTCTTTAAATAAAGGTCAGTTTTACCCAGAGAAAGCCAATTTTCTTATCTGCAATGACTGAAACTATTGCAAAATCCATGAGCACACAGAAAACACGCACTGACGCACGCCTTTCTCCCATCAAACAACACGTCCAACACCATTGGCTTGGCTTTTGTCTTTAAATAAAGGTCAGTTTTACCCAGAGAAAGCCAATTTTCTTATCTGCAATGACTTGAAAAATATATATATATATACATAAAACGAGAGTTGTTCTCAGGCTCTTTGCAATTGTCTAATTCAAGGATGCAAATAAACGGCTATGAACTTCAGTTGTTGGGCTAGCTCAGTGGTAAACAGAGTGAATGGTAACGCAGAGGTTGCAGGTTCGAGTCCCAGGCCAGAGTAAACGATTTCTTTTTTTCGCATTAACTTCGGCAAGAAACTACTTGAAATCTTGTAACTAAAGGTGTAAAGCATTGCACTGGATTGCGTAGTTGTGTGGTAACACCAACGCCTTGTGTTCCCGAGGTCCGAGGTTCAAATCCCAGTGAAGACGGGGGTTTTTTTCATTTGTTTTCCAGGCTGCTAGGCAAGCAAGTTCATTAAGAACGTTAACAAATCGGCTAATTTTCCAGGGTGTTCAGATAGCTCAGTGGATAGAGCAATGTCCCAAATAAATCCAGGTGTTCTAGATGTTCACCTACCCCGCCGTAGGTTCACGTTCATGGTTCATGTTAACTAGAAAAAGGGACCTTGGGGTGGCCCTAGTGGGTTGGTCTATGGTTAATAATTAACTGATGAAATGTTCCTCTCTCCACAGTCGCCCGCTCAAACTGCACAGTACCCTCTACTCAACAATGGAACTCTGGTCATGGATTCGACACCGCACCTTGGTCAGCGCAACATCGACCTTCAACAACAACAACAACAACAACAACAACAACAACTGATGGAATGGTCAACAATGGTCAACAATGGTCAACAATGGTCAATTGGAAACTGTCACTCTACCACATTGGAACGCCTGGAAGTTCGTTTTATTGGAAAATCAAACTCTTGTGCTAACCGAAGATGCGAGAAATTTCCAAAGAAACAGGCCTAATGGTCGCGCTTGCCTTAACGTTCCCAAAATAATTGGTTTCTCCGTTCTCTGTCAAGTTATGGCCGCCCCCGCGTATGCCCAATTCTCGGTGCAGAGGACAAGTTCTAAATTGAAATCGCGTTCGCTTGCCAGAGGCCTGACCGTGGAACATTGTTCAGCTGTCGTTTCAAGTTCACTTCTCAACTCTCGAGCCTTGCAAAGTTACTAAAGGAAAAGCGCGCAGCATCTTGGAGCCATTGCTCATGAACCTCACCCTCGCCTCTACGCCTCTGTCAAGTTTCAACTTCATAACGTTTACCTTGGCGCCTTACCGTAGAACTAAATGCTTCAGGTTAGCCAGTTGCAACCGCCAAAACTGCTCAAAAACATGCTTGTGATCAGAAAGCCGTAAATCGCCCTAGAAAAGGTCAAAGACCGATGTAAAACAAGCAAGGCATAGCTAAGACATGCAGGCATGACCACAGTAAAAAGGTTGAAAAGATATTAAAACCGAGCCCAGATATGCACATTTGAACTTGCGTCAAAGATCCAATATGGCGCCTAATTTATGCACACGTCATGCAACATTCAAACTCCGTCATCCAAAAAACGCCCAGATCTCCAACAAGCAAGTTGCGCGTGCATGTCTGTTGCTCGACGTCTGGCGTGAAGGCCGTAATCGATCTTTCTAACTATTTATAAACAACAGCGCATTGAAGCCAGCAATCTTTTAATGGTCAGCGGCAAAAAAGTACCGCCCTCTTATTTATACCGGCGTTGAGGAGAATTTGTTTTTAACGCGCGAACGGACTGGAGAACAGGCCACATTAGCGCGCCACAACATCGCGCGCGCACTTTCTCTCCTCCAACACCATTGGCTTGGCTTTTGTCTTTAAATAAAGGTCAGTTTTACCCAGAGAAAGCCAATTTTCTTATCTGCAATGACTGAAACTATTGCAAAATCCATGAGCACACAGAAAACACGCACTGACGCACGCCTTTCTCCACTCAAACAACACGTCCAACACCATTGGCTTGGCTTTTGTCTTTAAATAAAGGTCAGTTTTACCCAGAGAAAGCCAATTTTCTTATCTGCAATGACTGAAACTATTGCAAAATCCATGAGCACACAGAAAACACGCACTGACGCACGCCTTTCTCCACTCAAACAACACGTCCAACACCATTGGCTTGGCTTTTGTCTTTAAATAAAGGTCAGTTTTACCCAGAGAAAGCCAATTTTCTTATCTGCAATGACTGAAACTATTGCAAAATCCATGAGCACACAGAAAACACGCACTGACGCACGCCTTTCTCCCATCAAACAACACGTCCAACACCATTGGCTTGGCTTTTGTCTTTAAATAAAGGTCAGTTTTACCCAGAGAAAGCCAATTTTCTTATCTGCAATGACTTGAAAAATATATATATATATACATAAAACGAGAGTTGTTCTCAGGCTCTTTGCAATTGTCTAATTCAAGGATGCAAATAAACGGCTATGAACTTCAGTTGTTGGGCTAGCTCAGTGGTAAACAGAGTGAATGGTAACGCAGAGGTTGCAGGTTCGAGTCCCAGGCCAGAGTAAACGATTTCTTTTTTTCGCATTAACTTCGGCAAGAAACTACTTGAAATCTTGTAACTAAAGGTGTAAAGCATTGCACTGGATTGCGTAGTTGTGTGGTAACACCAACGCCTTGTGTTCCCGAGGTCCGAGGTTCAAATCCCAGTGAAGACGGGGGTTTTTTTCATTTGTTTTCCAGGCTGCTAGGCAAGCAAGTTCATTAAGAACGTTAACAAATCGGCTAATTTTCCAGGGTGTTCAGATAGCTCAGTGGATAGAGCAATGTCCCAAATAAATCCAGGTGTTCTAGATGTTCACCTACCCCGCCGTAGGTTCACGTTCATGGTTCATGTTAACTAGAAAAAGGGACCTTGGGGTGGCCCTAGTGGGTTGGTCTATGGTTAATAATTAACTGATGAAATGTTCCTCTCTCCACAGTCGCCCGCTCAAACTGCACAGTACCCTCTACTCAACAATGGAACTCTGGTCATGGATTCGACACCGCACCTTGGTCAGCGCAACATCGACCTTCAACAACAACAACAACAACAACAACAACAACAACAACTGATGGAATGGTCAACAATGGTCAACAATGGTCAACAATGGTCAATTGGAAACTGTCACTCTACCACATTGGAACGCCTGGAAGTTCGTTTTATTGGAAAATCAAACTCTTGTGCTAACCGAAGATGCGAGAAATTTCCAAAGAAACAGGCCTAATGGTCGCGCTTGCCTTAACGTTCCCAAAATAATTGGTTTCTCCGTTCTCTGTCAAGTTATGGCCGCCCCCGCGTATGCCCAATTCTCGGTGCAGAGGACAAGTTCTAAATTGAAATCGCGTTCGCTTGCCAGAGGCCTGACCGTGGAACATTGTTCAGCTGTCGTTTCAAGTTCACTTCTCAACTCTCGAGCCTTGCAAAGTTACTAAAGGAAAAGCGCGCAGCATCTTGGAGCCATTGCTCATGAACCTCACCCTCGCCTCTACGCCTCTGTCAAGTTTCAACTTCATAACGTTTACCTTGGCGCCTTACCGTAGAACTAAATGCTTCAGGTTAGCCAGTTGCAACCGCCAAAACTGCTCAAAAACATGCTTGTGATCAGAAAGCCGTAAATCGCCCTAGAAAAGGTCAAAGACCGATGTAAAACAAGCAAGGCATAGCTAAGACATGCAGGCATGACCACAGTAAAAAGGTTGAAAAGATATTAAAACCGAGCCCAGATATGCACATTTGAACTTGCGTCAAAGATCCAATATGGCGCCTAATTTATGCACACGTCATGCAACATTCAAACTCCGTCATCCAAAAAACGCCCAGATCTCCAACAAGCAAGTTGCGCGTGCATGTCTGTTGCTCGACGTCTGGCGTGAAGGCCGTAATCGATCTTTCTAACTATTTATAAACAACAGCGCATTGAAGCCAGCAATCTTTTAATGGTCAGCGGCAAAAAAGTACCGCCCTCTTATTTATACCGGCGTTGAGGAGAATTTGTTTTTAACGCGCGAACGGACTGGAGAACAGGCCACATTAGCGCGCCACAACATCGCGCGCGCACTTTCTCTCCTCCAACACCATTGGCTTGGCTTTTGTCTTTAAATAAAGGTCAGTTTTACCCAGAGAAAGCCAATTTTCTTATCTGCAATGACTGAAACTATTGCAAAATCCATGAGCACACAGAAAACACGCACTGACGCACGCCTTTCTCCACTCAAACAACACGTCCAACACCATTGGCTTGGCTTTTGTCTTTAAATAAAGGTCAGTTTTACCCAGAGAAAGCCAATTTTCTTATCTGCAATGACTGAAACTATTGCAAAATCCATGAGCACACAGAAAACACGCACTGACGCACGCCTTTCTCCCATCAAACAACACGTCCAACACCATTGGCTTGGCTTTTGTCTTTAAATAAAGGTCAGTTTTACCCAGAGAAAGCCAATTTTCTTATCTGCAATGACTGAAACTATTGCAAAATCCATGAGCACACAGAAAACACGCACTGACGCACGCCTTTCTCCACTCAAACAACACGTCCAACACCATTGGCTTGGCTTTTGTCTTTAAATAAAGGTCAGTTTTACCCAGAGAAAGCCAATTTTCTTATCTGCAATGACTGAAACTATTGCAAAATCCATGAGCACACAGAAAACACGCACTGACGCACGCCTTTCTCCCATCAAACAACACGTCCAACACCATTGGCTTGGCTTTTGTCTTTAAATAAAGGTCAGTTTTACCCAGAGAAAGCCAATTTTCTTATCTGCAATGACTGAAACTATTGCAAAATCCATGAGCACACAGAAAACACGCACTGACGCACGCCTTTCTCCCATCAAACAACACGTCCAACACCATTGGCTTGGCTTTTGTCTTTAAATAAAGGTCAGTTTTACCCAGAGAAAGCCAATTTTCTTATCTGCAATGACTTGAAAAAATATATATATATATACATAAAACGAGAGTTGTTCTCAGGCTCTTTGCAATTGTCTAATTCAAGGATGCAAATAAACGGCTATGAACTTCAGTTGTTGGGCTAGCTCAGTGGTAAACAGAGTGAATGGTAACGCAGAGGTTGCAGGTTCGAGTCCCAGGCCAGAGTAAACGATTTCTTTTTTTCGCATTAACTTCGGCAAGAAACTACTTGAAATCTTGTAACTAAAGGTGTAAAGCATTGCACTGGATTGCGTAGTTGTGTGGTAACACCAACGCCTTGTGTTCCCGAGGTCCGAGGTTCAAATCCCAGTGAAGACGGGGGTTTTTTTCATTTGTTTTCCAGGCTGCTAGGCAAGCAAGTTCATTAAGAACGTTAACAAATCGGCTAATTTTCCAGGGTGTTCAGATAGCTCAGTGGATAGAGCAATGTCCCAAATAAATCCAGGTGTTCTAGATGTTCACCTACCCCGCCGTAGGTTCACGTTCATGGTTCATGTTAACTAGAAAAAGGGACCTTGGGGTGGCCCTAGTGGGTTGGTCTATGGTTAATAATTAACTGATGAAATGTTCCTCTCTCCACAGTCGCCCGCTCAAACTGCACAGTACCCTCTACTCAACAATGGAACTCTGGTCATGGATTCGACACCGCACCTTGGTCAGCGCAACATCGACCTTCAACAACAACAACAACAACAACAACAACAACAACAACTGATGGAATGGTCAACAATGGTCAACAATGGTCAACAATGGTCAATTGGAAACTGTCACTCTACCACATTGGAACGCCTGGAAGTTCGTTTTATTGGAAAATCAAACTCTTGTGCTAACCGAAGATGCGAGAAATTTCCAAAGAAACAGGCCTAATGGTCGCGCTTGCCTTAACGTTCCCAAAATAATTGGTTTCTCCGTTCTCTGTCAAGTTATGGCCGCCCCCGCGTATGCCCAATTCTCGGTGCAGAGGACAAGTTCTAAATTGAAATCGCGTTCGCTTGCCAGAGGCCTGACCGTGGAACATTGTTCAGCTGTCGTTTCAAGTTCACTTCTCAACTCTCGAGCCTTGCAAAGTTACTAAAGGAAAAGCGCGCAGCATCTTGGAGCCATTGCTCATGAACCTCACCCTCGCCTCTACGCCTCTGTCAAGTTTCAACTTCATAACGTTTACCTTGGCGCCTTACCGTAGAACTAAATGCTTCAGGTTAGCCAGTTGCAACCGCCAAAACTGCTCAAAAACATGCTTGTGATCAGAAAGCCGTAAATCGCCCTAGAAAAGGTCAAAGACCGATGTAAAACAAGCAAGGCATAGCTAAGACATGCAGGCATGACCACAGTAAAAAGGTTGAAAAGATATTAAAACCGAGCCCAGATATGCACATTTGAACTTGCGTCAAAGATCCAATATGGCGCCTAATTTATGCACACGTCATGCAACATTCAAACTCCGTCATCCAAAAAACGCCCAGATCTCCAACAAGCAAGTTGCGCGTGCATGTCTGTTGCTCGACGTCTGGCGTGAAGGCCGTAATCGATCTTTCTAACTATTTATAAACAACAGCGCATTGAAGCCAGCAATCTTTTAATGGTCAGCGGCAAAAAAGTACCGCCCTCTTATTTATACCGGCGTTGAGGAGAATTTGTTTTTAACGCGCGAACGGACTGGAGAACAGGCCACATTAGCGCGCCACAACATCGCGCGCGCACTTTCTCTCCTCCAACACCATTGGCTTGGCTTTTGTCTTTAAATAAAGGTCAGTTTTACCCAGAGAAAGCCAATTTTCTTATCTGCAATGACTGAAACTATTGCAAAATCCATGAGCACACAGAAAACACGCACTGACGCACGCCTTTCTCCACTCAAACAACACGTCCAACACCATTGGCTTGGCTTTTGTCTTTAAATAAAGGTCAGTTTTACCCAGAGAAAGCCAATTTTCTTATCTGCAATGACTGAAACTATTGCAAAATCCATGAGCACACAGAAAACACGCACTGACGCACGCCTTTCTCCCATCAAACAACACGTCCAACACCATTGGCTTGGCTTTTGTCTTTAAATAAAGGTCAGTTTTACCCAGAGAAAGCCAATTTTCTTATCTGCAATGACTGAAACTATTGCAAAATCCATGAGCACACAGAAAACACGCACTGACGCACGCCTTTCTCCACTCAAACAACACGTCCAACACCATTGGCTTGGCTTTTGTCTTTAAATAAAGGTCAGTTTTACCCAGAGAAAGCCAATTTTCTTATCTGCAATGACTGAAACTATTGCAAAATCCATGAGCACACAGAAAACACGCACTGACGCACGCCTTTCTCCCATCAAACAACACGTCCAACACCATTGGCTTGGCTTTTGTCTTTAAATAAAGGTCAGTTTTACCCAGAGAAAGCCAATTTTCTTATCTGCAATGACTGAAACTATTGCAAAATCCATGAGCACACAGAAAACACGCACTGACGCACGCCTTTCTCCCATCAAACAACACGTCCAACACCATTGGCTTGGCTTTTGTCTTTAAATAAAGGTCAGTTTTACCCAGAGAAAGCCAATTTTCTTATCTGCAATGACTTGAAAAAATATATATATATATACATAAAACGAGAGTTGTTCTCAGGCTCTTTGCAATTGTCTAATTCAAGGATGCAAATAAACGGCTATGAACTTCAGTTGTTGGGCTAGCTCAGTGGTAAACAGAGTGAATGGTAACGCAGAGGTTGCAGGTTCGAGTCCCAGGCCAGAGTAAACGATTTCTTTTTTTCGCATTAACTTCGGCAAGAAACTACTTGAAATCTTGTAACTAAAGGTGTAAAGCATTGCACTGGATTGCGTAGTTGTGTGGTAACACCAACGCCTTGTGTTCCCGAGGTCCGAGGTTCAAATCCCAGTGAAGACGGGGGTTTTTTTCATTTGTTTTCCAGGCTGCTAGGCAAGCAAGTTCATTAAGAACGTTAACAAATCGGCTAATTTTCCAGGGTGTTCAGATAGCTCAGTGGATAGAGCAATGTCCCAAATAAATCCAGGTGTTCTAGATGTTCACCTACCCCGCCGTAGGTTCACGTTCATGGTTCATGTTAACTAGAAAAAGGGACCTTGGGGTGGCCCTAGTGGGTTGGTCTATGGTTAATAATTAACTGATGAAATGTTCCTCTCTCCACAGTCGCCCGCTCAAACTGCACAGTACCCTCTACTCAACAATGGAACTCTGGTCATGGATTCGACACCGCACCTTGGTCAGCGCAACATCGACCTTCAACAACAACAACAACAACAACAACAACAACAACTGATGGAATGGTCAACAATGGTCAACAATGGTCAACAATGGTCAATTGGAAACTGTCACTCTACCACATTGGAACGCCTGGAAGTTCGTTTTATTGGAAAATCAAACTCTTGTGCTAACCGAAGATGCGAGAAATTTCCAAAGAAACAGGCCTAATGGTCGCGCTTGCCTTAACGTTCCCAAAATAATTGGTTTCTCCGTTCTCTGTCAAGTTATGGCCGCCCCCGCGTATGCCCAATTCTCGGTGCAGAGGACAAGTTCTAAATTGAAATCGCGTTCGCTTGCCAGAGGCCTGACCGTGGAACATTGTTCAGCTGTCGTTTCAAGTTCACTTCTCAACTCTCGAGCCTTGCAAAGTTACTAAAGGAAAAGCGCGCAGCATCTTGGAGCCATTGCTCATGAACCTCACCCTCGCCTCTACGCCTCTGTCAAGTTTCAACTTCATAACGTTTACCTTGGCGCCTTACCGTAGAACTAAATGCTTCAGGTTAGCCAGTTGCAACCGCCAAAACTGCTCAAAAACATGCTTGTGATCAGAAAGCCGTAAATCGCCCTAGAAAAGGTCAAAGACCGATGTAAAACAAGCAAGGCATAGCTAAGACATGCAGGCATGACCACAGTAAAAAGGTTGAAAAGATATTAAAACCGAGCCCAGATATGCACATTTGAACTTGCGTCAAAGATCCAATATGGCGCCTAATTTATGCACACGTCATGCAACATTCAAACTCCGTCATCCAAAAAACGCCCAGATCTCCAACAAGCAAGTTGCGCGTGCATGTCTGTTGCTCGACGTCTGGCGTGAAGGCCGTAATCGATCTTTCTAACTATTTATAAACAACAGCGCATTGAAGCCAGCAATCTTTTAATGGTCAGCGGCAAAAAAGTACCGCCCTCTTATTTATACCGGCGTTGAGGAGAATTTGTTTTTAACGCGCGAACGGACTGGAGAACAGGCCACATTAGCGCGCCACAACATCGCGCGCGCACTTTCTCTCCTCCAACACCATTGGCTTGGCTTTTGTCTTTAAATAAAGGTCAGTTTTACCCAGAGAAAGCCAATTTTCTTATCTGCAATGACTGAAACTATTGCAAAATCCATGAGCACACAGAAAACACGCACTGACGCACGCCTTTCTCCACTCAAACAACACGTCCAACACCATTGGCTTGGCTTTTGTCTTTAAATAAAGGTCAGTTTTACCCAGAGAAAGCCAATTTTCTTATCTGCAATGACTGAAACTATTGCAAAATCCATGAGCACACAGAAAACACGCACTGACGCACGCCTTTCTCCCATCAAACAACACGTCCAACACCATTGGCTTGGCTTTTGTCTTTAAATAAAGGTCAGTTTTACCCAGAGAAAGCCAATTTTCTTATCTGCAATGACTGAAACTATTGCAAAATCCATGAGCACACAGAAAACACGCACTGACGCACGCCTTTCTCCACTCAAACAACACGTCCAACACCATTGGCTTGGCTTTTGTCTTTAAATAAAGGTCAGTTTTACCCAGAGAAAGCCAATTTTCTTATCTGCAATGACTGAAACTATTGCAAAATCCATGAGCACACAGAAAACACGCACTGACGCACGCCTTTCTCCCATCAAACAACACGTCCAACACCATTGGCTTGGCTTTTGTCTTTAAATAAAGGTCAGTTTTACCCAGAGAAAGCCAATTTTCTTATCTGCAATGACTGAAACTATTGCAAAATCCATGAGCACACAGAAAACACGCACTGACGCACGCCTTTCTCCCATCAAACAACACGTCCAACACCATTGGCTTGGCTTTTGTCTTTAAATAAAGGTCAGTTTTACCCAGAGAAAGCCAATTTTCTTATCTGCAATGACTTGAAAAAATATATATATATATACATAAAACGAGAGTTGTTCTCAGGCTCTTTGCAATTGTCTAATTCAAGGATGCAAATAAACGGCTATGAACTTCAGTTGTTGGGCTAGCTCAGTGGTAAACAGAGTGAATGGTAACGCAGAGGTTGCAGGTTCGAGTCCCAGGCCAGAGTAAACGATTTCTTTTTTTCGCATTAACTTCGGCAAGAAACTACTTGAAATCTTGTAACTAAAGGTGTAAAGCATTGCACTGGATTGCGTAGTTGTGTGGTAACACCAACGCCTTGTGTTCCCGAGGTCCGAGGTTCAAATCCCAGTGAAGACGGGGGTTTTTTTCATTTGTTTTCCAGGCTGCTAGGCAAGCAAGTTCATTAAGAACGTTAACAAATCGGCTAATTTTCCAGGGTGTTCAGATAGCTCAGTGGATAGAGCAATGTCCCAAATAAATCCAGGTGTTCTAGATGTTCACCTACCCCGCCGTAGGTTCACGTTCATGGTTCATGTTAACTAGAAAAAGGGACCTTGGGGTGGCCCTAGTGGGTTGGTCTATGGTTAATAATTAACTGATGAAATGTTCCTCTCTCCACAGTCGCCCGCTCAAACTGCACAGTACCCTCTACTCAACAATGGAACTCTGGTCATGGATTCGACACCGCACCTTGGTCAGCGCAACATCGACCTTCAACAACAACAACAACAACAACAACAACAACAACTGATGGAATGGTCAACAATGGTCAACAATGGTCAACAATGGTCAATTGGAAACTGTCACTCTACCACATTGGAACGCCTGGAAGTTCGTTTTATTGGAAAATCAAACTCTTGTGCTAACCGAAGATGCGAGAAATTTCCAAAGAAACAGGCCTAATGGTCGCGCTTGCCTTAACGTTCCCAAAATAATTGGTTTCTCCGTTCTCTGTCAAGTTATGGCCGCCCCCGCGTATGCCCAATTCTCGGTGCAGAGGACAAGTTCTAAATTGAAATCGCGTTCGCTTGCCAGAGGCCTGACCGTGGAACATTGTTCAGCTGTCGTTTCAAGTTCACTTCTCAACTCTCGAGCCTTGCAAAGTTACTAAAGGAAAAGCGCGCAGCATCTTGGAGCCATTGCTCATGAACCTCACCCTCGCCTCTACGCCTCTGTCAAGTTTCAACTTCATAACGTTTACCTTGGCGCCTTACCGTAGAACTAAATGCTTCAGGTTAGCCAGTTGCAACCGCCAAAACTGCTCAAAAACATGCTTGTGATCAGAAAGCCGTAAATCGCCCTAGAAAAGGTCAAAGACCGATGTAAAACAAGCAAGGCATAGCTAAGACATGCAGGCATGACCACAGTAAAAAGGTTGAAAAGATATTAAAACCGAGCCCAGATATGCACATTTGAACTTGCGTCAAAGATCCAATATGGCGCCTAATTTATGCACACGTCATGCAACATTCAAACTCCGTCATCCAAAAAACGCCCAGATCTCCAACAAGCAAGTTGCGCGTGCATGTCTGTTGCTCGACGTCTGGCGTGAAGGCCGTAATCGATCTTTCTAACTATTTATAAACAACAGCGCATTGAAGCCAGCAATCTTTTAATGGTCAGCGGCAAAAAAGTACCGCCCTCTTATTTATACCGGCGTTGAGGAGAATTTGTTTTTAACGCGCGAACGGACTGGAGAACAGGCCACATTAGCGCGCCACAACATCGCGCGCGCACTTTCTCTCCTCCAACACCATTGGCTTGGCTTTTGTCTTTAAATAAAGGTCAGTTTTACCCAGAGAAAGCCAATTTTCTTATCTGCAATGACTGAAACTATTGCAAAATCCATGAGCACACAGAAAACACGCACTGACGCACGCCTTTCTCCCATCAAACAACACGTCCAACACCATTGGCTTGGCTTTTGTCTTTAAATAAAGGTCAGTTTTACCCAGAGAAAGCCAATTTTCTTATCTGCAATGACTGAAACTATTGCAAAATCCATGAGCACACAGAAAACACGCACTGACGCACGCCTTTCTCCCATCAAACAACACGTCCAACACCATTGGCTTGGCTTTTGTCTTTAAATAAAGGTCAGTTTTACCCAGAGAAAGCCAATTTTCTTATCTGCAATGACTGAAACTATTGCAAAATCCATGAGCACACAGAAAACACGCACTGACGCACGCCTTTCTCCCATCAAACAACACGTCCAACACCATTGGCTTGGCTTTTGTCTTTAAATAAAGGTCAGTTTTACCCAGAGAAAGCCAATTTTCTTATCTGCAATGACTGAAACTATTGCAAAATCCATGAGCACACAGAAAACACGCACTGACGCACGCCTTTCTCCCATCAAACAACACGTCCAACACCATTGGCTTGGCTTTTGTCTTTAAATAAAGGTCAGTTTTACCCAGAGAAAGCCAATTTTCTTATCTGCAATGACTGAAACTATTGCAAAATCCATGAGCACACAGAAAACACGCACTGACGCACGCCTTTCTCCCATCAAACAACACGTCCAACACCATTGGCTTGGCTTTTGTCTTTAAATAAAGGTCAGTTTTACCCAGAGAAAGCCAATTTTCTTATCTGCAATGACTTGAAAAAATATATATATATATACATAAAACGAGAGTTGTTCTCAGGCTCTTTGCAATTGTCTAATTCAAGGATGCAAATAAACGGCTATGAACTTCAGTTGTTGGGCTAGCTCAGTGGTAAACAGAGTGAATGGTAACGCAGAGGTTGCAGGTTCGAGTCCCAGGCCAGAGTAAACGATTTCTTTTTTTCGCATTAACTTCGGCAAGAAACTACTTGAAATCTTGTAACTAAAGGTGTAAAGCATTGCACTGGATTGCGTAGTTGTGTGGTAACACCAACGCCTTGTGTTCCCGAGGTCCGAGGTTCAAATCCCAGTGAAGACGGGGGTTTTTTTCATTTGTTTTCCAGGCTGCTAGGCAAGCAAGTTCATTAAGAACGTTAACAAATCGGCTAATTTTCCAGGGTGTTCAGATAGCTCAGTGGATAGAGCAATGTCCCAAATAAATCCAGGTGTTCTAGATGTTCACCTACCCCGCCGTAGGTTCACGTTCATGGTTCATGTTAACTAGAAAAAGGGACCTTGGGGTGGCCCTAGTGGGTTGGTCTATGGTTAATAATTAACTGATGAAATGTTCCTCTCTCCACAGTCGCCCGCTCAAACTGCACAGTACCCTCTACTCAACAATGGAACTCTGGTCATGGATTCGACACCGCACCTTGGTCAGCGCAACATCGACCTTCAACAACAACAACAACAACAACAACAACAACAACTGATGGAATGGTCAACAATGGTCAACAATGGTCAACAATGGTCAATTGGAAACTGTCACTCTACCACATTGGAACGCCTGGAAGTTCGTTTTATTGGAAAATCAAACTCTTGTGCTAACCGAAGATGCGAGAAATTTCCAAAGAAACAGGCCTAATGGTCGCGCTTGCCTTAACGTTCCCAAAATAATTGGTTTCTCCGTTCTCTGTCAAGTTATGGCCGCCCCCGCGTATGCCCAATTCTCGGTGCAGAGGACAAGTTCTAAATTGAAATCGCGTTCGCTTGCCAGAGGCCTGACCGTGGAACATTGTTCAGCTGTCGTTTCAAGTTCACTTCTCAACTCTCGAGCCTTGCAAAGTTACTAAAGGAAAAGCGCGCAGCATCTTGGAGCCATTGCTCATGAACCTCACCCTCGCCTCTACGCCTCTGTCAAGTTTCAACTTCATAACGTTTACCTTGGCGCCTTACCGTAGAACTAAATGCTTCAGGTTAGCCAGTTGCAACCGCCAAAACTGCTCAAAAACATGCTTGTGATCAGAAAGCCGTAAATCGCCCTAGAAAAGGTCAAAGACCGATGTAAAACAAGCAAGGCATAGCTAAGACATGCAGGCATGACCACAGTAAAAAGGTTGAAAAGATATTAAAACCGAGCCCAGATATGCACATTTGAACTTGCGTCAAAGATCCAATATGGCGCCTAATTTATGCACACGTCATGCAACATTCAAACTCCGTCATCCAAAAAACGCCCAGATCTCCAACAAGCAAGTTGCGCGTGCATGTCTGTTGCTCGACGTCTGGCGTGAAGGCCGTAATCGATCTTTCTAACTATTTATAAACAACAGCGCATTGAAGCCAGCAATCTTTTAATGGTCAGCGGCAAAAAAGTACCGCCCTCTTATTTATACCGGCGTTGAGGAGAATTTGTTTTTAACGCGCGAACGGACTGGAGAACAGGCCACATTAGCGCGCCACAACATCGCGCGCGCACTTTCTCTCCTCCAACACCATTGGCTTGGCTTTTGTCTTTAAATAAAGGTCAGTTTTACCCAGAGAAAGCCAATTTTCTTATCTGCAATGACTGAAACTATTGCAAAATCCATGAGCACACAGAAAACACGCACTGACGCACGCCTTTCTCCACTCAAACAACACGTCCAACACCATTGGCTTGGCTTTTGTCTTTAAATAAAGGTCAGTTTTACCCAGAGAAAGCCAATTTTCTTATCTGCAATGACTGAAACTATTGCAAAATCCATGAGCACACAGAAAACACGCACTGACGCACGCCTTTCTCCACTCAAACAACACGTCCAACACCATTGGCTTGGCTTTTGTCTTTAAATAAAGGTCAGTTTTACCCAGAGAAAGCCAATTTTCTTATCTGCAATGACTGAAACTATTGCAAAATCCATGAGCACACAGAAAACACGCACTGACGCACGCCTTTCTCCCATCAAACAACACGTCCAACACCATTGGCTTGGCTTTTGTCTTTAAATAAAGGTCAGTTTTACCCAGAGAAAGCCAATTTTCTTATCTGCAATGACTTGAAAAAATATATATATATATACATAAAACGAGAGTTGTTCTCAGGCTCTTTGCAATTGTCTAATTCAAGGATGCAAATAAACGGCTATGAACTTCAGTTGTTGGGCTAGCTCAGTGGTAAACAGAGTGAATGGTAACGCAGAGGTTGCAGGTTCGAGTCCCAGGCCAGAGTAAACGATTTCTTTTTTTCGCATTAACTTCGGCAAGAAACTACTTGAAATCTTGTAACTAAAGGTGTAAAGCATTGCACTGGATTGCGTAGTTGTGTGGTAACACCAACGCCTTGTGTTCCCGAGGTCCGAGGTTCAAATCCCAGTGAAGACGGGGGTTTTTTTCATTTGTTTTCCAGGCTGCTAGGCAAGCAAGTTCATTAAGAACGTTAACAAATCGGCTAATTTTCCAGGGTGTTCAGATAGCTCAGTGGATAGAGCAATGTCCCAAATAAATCCAGGTGTTCTAGATGTTCACCTACCCCGCCGTAGGTTCACGTTCATGGTTCATGTTAACTAGAAAAAGGGACCTTGGGGTGGCCCTAGTGGGTTGGTCTATGGTTAATAATTAACTGATGAAATGTTCCTCTCTCCACAGTCGCCCGCTCAAACTGCACAGTACCCTCTACTCAACAATGGAACTCTGGTCATGGATTCGACACCGCACCTTGGTCAGCGCAACATCGACCTTCAACAACAACAACAACAACAACAACAACAACAACAACTGATGGAATGGTCAACAATGGTCAACAATGGTCAACAATGGTCAATTGGAAACTGTCACTCTACCACATTGGAACGCCTGGAAGTTCGTTTTATTGGAAAATCAAACTCTTGTGCTAACCGAAGATGCGAGAAATTTCCAAAGAAACAGGCCTAATGGTCGCGCTTGCCTTAACGTTCCCAAAATAATTGGTTTCTCCGTTCTCTGTCAAGTTATGGCCGCCCCCGCGTATGCCCAATTCTCGGTGCAGAGGACAAGTTCTAAATTGAAATCGCGTTCGCTTGCCAGAGGCCTGACCGTGGAACATTGTTCAGCTGTCGTTTCAAGTTCACTTCTCAACTCTCGAGCCTTGCAAAGTTACTAAAGGAAAAGCGCGCAGCATCTTGGAGCCATTGCTCATGAACCTCACCCTCGCCTCTACGCCTCTGTCAAGTTTCAACTTCATAACGTTTACCTTGGCGCCTTACCGTAGAACTAAATGCTTCAGGTTAGCCAGTTGCAACCGCCAAAACTGCTCAAAAACATGCTTGTGATCAGAAAGCCGTAAATCGCCCTAGAAAAGGTCAAAGACCGATGTAAAACAAGCAAGGCATAGCTAAGACATGCAGGCATGACCACAGTAAAAAGGTTGAAAAGATATTAAAACCGAGCCCAGATATGCACATTTGAACTTGCGTCAAAGATCCAATATGGCGCCTAATTTATGCACACGTCATGCAACATTCAAACTCCGTCATCCAAAAAACGCCCAGATCTCCAACAAGCAAGTTGCGCGTGCATGTCTGTTGCTCGACGTCTGGCGTGAAGGCCGTAATCGATCTTTCTAACTATTTATAAACAACAGCGCATTGAAGCCAGCAATCTTTTAATGGTCAGCGGCAAAAAAGTACCGCCCTCTTATTTATACCGGCGTTGAGGAGAATTTGTTTTTAACGCGCGAACGGACTGGAGAACAGGCCACATTAGCGCGCCACAACATCGCGCGCGCACTTTCTCTCCTCCAACACCATTGGCTTGGCTTTTGTCTTTAAATAAAGGTCAGTTTTACCCAGAGAAAGCCAATTTTCTTATCTGCAATGACTGAAACTATTGCAAAATCCATGAGCACACAGAAAACACGCACTGACGCACGCCTTTCTCCACTCAAACAACACGTCCAACACCATTGGCTTGGCTTTTGTCTTTAAATAAAGGTCAGTTTTACCCAGAGAAAGCCAATTTTCTTATCTGCAATGACTGAAACTATTGCAAAATCCATGAGCACACAGAAAACACGCACTGACGCACGCCTTTCTCCCATCAAACAACACGTCCAACACCATTGGCTTGGCTTTTGTCTTTAAATAAAGGTCAGTTTTACCCAGAGAAAGCCAATTTTCTTATCTGCAATGACTGAAACTATTGCAAAATCCATGAGCACACAGAAAACACGCACTGACGCAGGCGTTTATCCGTTCAAACAACACGTCCAACACCATTGGCTTGGCTTTTGTCTTTAAATAAAGGTCAGTTTTACCCAGAGAAAGCCAATTTTCTTATCTGCAATGACTGAAACTATTGCAAAATCCATGAGCACACAGAAAACACGCACTGACGCACGCCTTTCTCCCATCAAACAACACGTCCAACACCATTGGCTTGGCTTTTGTCTTTAAATAAAGGTCAGTTTTACCCAGAGAAAGCCAATTTTCTTATCTGCAATGACTGAAACTATTGCAAAATCCATGAGCACACAGAAAACACGCACTGACGCACGCCTTTCTCCCATCAAACAACACGTCCAACACCATTGGCTTGGCTTTTGTCTTTAAATAAAGGTCAGTTTTACCCAGAGAAAGCCAATTTTCTTATCTGCAATGACTTGAAAAATATATATATATATACATAAAACGAGAGTTGTTCTCAGGCTCTTTGCAATTGTCTAATTCAAGGATGCAAATAAACGGCTATGAACTTCAGTTGTTGGGCTAGCTCAGTGGTAAACAGAGTGAATGGTAACGCAGAGGTTGCAGGTTCGAGTCCCAGGCCAGAGTAAACGATTTCTTTTTTTCGCATTAACTTCGGCAAGAAACTACTTGAAATCTTGTAACTAAAGGTGTAAAGCATTGCACTGGATTGCGTAGTTGTGTGGTAACACCAACGCCTTGTGTTCCCGAGGTCCGAGGTTCAAATCCCAGTGAAGACGGGGGTTTTTTTCATTTGTTTTCCAGGCTGCTAGGCAAGCAAGTTCATTAAGAACGTTAACAAATCGGCTAATTTTCCAGGGTGTTCAGATAGCTCAGTGGATAGAGCAATGTCCCAAATAAATCCAGGTGTTCTAGATGTTCACCTACCCCGCCGTAGGTTCACGTTCATGGTTCATGTTAACTAGAAAAAGGGACCTTGGGGTGGCCCTAGTGGGTTGGTCTATGGTTAATAATTAACTGATGAAATGTTCCTCTCTCCACAGTCGCCCGCTCAAACTGCACAGTACCCTCTACTCAACAATGGAACTCTGGTCATGGATTCGACACCGCACCTTGGTCAGCGCAACATCGACCTTCAACAACAACAACAACAACAACAACAACAACAACAACTGATGGAATGGTCAACAATGGTCAACAATGGTCAACAATGGTCAATTGGAAACTGTCACTCTACCACATTGGAACGCCTGGAAGTTCGTTTTATTGGAAAATCAAACTCTTGTGCTAACCGAAGATGCGAGAAATTTCCAAAGAAACAGGCCTAATGGTCGCGCTTGCCTTAACGTTCCCAAAATAATTGGTTTCTCCGTTCTCTGTCAAGTTATGGCCGCCCCCGCGTATGCCCAATTCTCGGTGCAGAGGACAAGTTCTAAATTGAAATCGCGTTCGCTTGCCAGAGGCCTGACCGTGGAACATTGTTCAGCTGTCGTTTCAAGTTCACTTCTCAACTCTCGAGCCTTGCAAAGTTACTAAAGGAAAAGCGCGCAGCATCTTGGAGCCATTGCTCATGAACCTCACCCTCGCCTCTACGCCTCTGTCAAGTTTCAACTTCATAACGTTTACCTTGGCGCCTTACCGTAGAACTAAATGCTTCAGGTTAGCCAGTTGCAACCGCCAAAACTGCTCAAAAACATGCTTGTGATCAGAAAGCCGTAAATCGCCCTAGAAAAGGTCAAAGACCGATGTAAAACAAGCAAGGCATAGCTAAGACATGCAGGCATGACCACAGTAAAAAGGTTGAAAAGATATTAAAACCGAGCCCAGATATGCACATTTGAACTTGCGTCAAAGATCCAATATGGCGCCTAATTTATGCACACGTCATGCAACATTCAAACTCCGTCATCCAAAAAACGCCCAGATCTCCAACAAGCAAGTTGCGCGTGCATGTCTGTTGCTCGACGTCTGGCGTGAAGGCCGTAATCGATCTTTCTAACTATTTATAAACAACAGCGCATTGAAGCCAGCAATCTTTTAATGGTCAGCGGCAAAAAAGTACCGCCCTCTTATTTATACCGGCGTTGAGGAGAATTTGTTTTTAACGCGCGAACGGACTGGAGAACAGGCCACATTAGCGCGCCACAACATCGCGCGCGCACTTTCTCTCCTCCAACACCATTGGCTTGGCTTTTGTCTTTAAATAAAGGTCAGTTTTACCCAGAGAAAGCCAATTTTCTTATCTGCAATGACTGAAACTATTGCAAAATCCATGAGCACACAGAAAACACGCACTGACGCACGCCTTTCTCCACTCAAACAACACGTCCAACACCATTGGCTTGGCTTTTGTCTTTAAATAAAGGTCAGTTTTACCCAGAGAAAGCCAATTTTCTTATCTGCAATGACTGAAACTATTGCAAAATCCATGAGCACACAGAAAACACGCACTGACGCACGCCTTTCTCCCATCAAACAACACGTCCAACACCATTGGCTTGGCTTTTGTCTTTAAATAAAGGTCAGTTTTACCCAGAGAAAGCCAATTTTCTTATCTGCAATGACTGAAACTATTGCAAAATCCATGAGCACACAGAAAACACGCACTGACGCACGCCTTTCTCCACTCAAACAACACGTCCAACACCATTGGCTTGGCTTTTGTCTTTAAATAAAGGTCAGTTTTACCCAGAGAAAGCCAATTTTCTTATCTGCAATGACTGAAACTATTGCAAAATCCATGAGCACACAGAAAACACGCACTGACGCACGCCTTTCTCCCATCAAACAACACGTCCAACACCATTGGCTTGGCTTTTGTCTTTAAATAAAGGTCAGTTTTACCCAGAGAAAGCCAATTTTCTTATCTGCAATGACTGAAACTATTGCAAAATCCATGAGCACACAGAAAACACGCACTGACGCACGCCTTTCTCCAAAACAACAACACCATTGGCTTGGCTTTTGTCTTTAAATAAAGGTCAGTTTTACCCAGAGAAAGCCAATTTTCTTATCTGCAATGACTTGAAAAAATATATATATATATACATAAAACGAGAGTTGTTCTCAGGCTCTTTGCAATTGTCTAATTCAAGGATGCAAATAAACGGCTATGAACTTCAGTTGTTGGGCTAGCTCAGTGGTAAACAGAGTGAATGGTAACGCAGAGGTTGCAGGTTCGAGTCCCAGGCCAGAGTAAACGATTTCTTTTTTTCGCATTAACTTCGGCAAGAAACTACTTGAAATCTTGTAACTAAAGGTGTAAAGCATTGCACTGGATTGCGTAGTTGTGTGGTAACACCAACGCCTTGTGTTCCCGAGGTCCGAGGTTCAAATCCCAGTGAAGACGGGGGTTTTTTTCATTTGTTTTCCAGGCTGCTAGGCAAGCAAGTTCATTAAGAACGTTAACAAATCGGCTAATTTTCCAGGGTGTTCAGATAGCTCAGTGGATAGAGCAATGTCCCAAATAAATCCAGGTGTTCTAGATGTTCACCTACCCCGCCGTAGGTTCACGTTCATGGTTCATGTTAACTAGAAAAAGGGACCTTGGGGTGGCCCTAGTGGGTTGGTCTATGGTTAATAATTAACTGATGAAATGTTCCTCTCTCCACAGTCGCCCGCTCAAACTGCACAGTACCCTCTACTCAACAATGGAACTCTGGTCATGGATTCGACACCGCACCTTGGTCAGCGCAACATCGACCTTCAACAACAACAACAACAACAACAACAACAACAACTGATGGAATGGTCAACAATGGTCAACAATGGTCAACAATGGTCAATTGGAAACTGTCACTCTACCACATTGGAACGCCTGGAAGTTCGTTTTATTGGAAAATCAAACTCTTGTGCTAACCGAAGATGCGAGAAATTTCCAAAGAAACAGGCCTAATGGTCGCGCTTGCCTTAACGTTCCCAAAATAATTGGTTTCTCCGTTCTCTGTCAAGTTATGGCCGCCCCCGCGTATGCCCAATTCTCGGTGCAGAGGACAAGTTCTAAATTGAAATCGCGTTCGCTTGCCAGAGGCCTGACCGTGGAACATTGTTCAGCTGTCGTTTCAAGTTCACTTCTCAACTCTCGAGCCTTGCAAAGTTACTAAAGGAAAAGCGCGCAGCATCTTGGAGCCATTGCTCATGAACCTCACCCTCGCCTCTACGCCTCTGTCAAGTTTCAACTTCATAACGTTTACCTTGGCGCCTTACCGTAGAACTAAATGCTTCAGGTTAGCCAGTTGCAACCGCCAAAACTGCTCAAAAACATGCTTGTGATCAGAAAGCCGTAAATCGCCCTAGAAAAGGTCAAAGACCGATGTAAAACAAGCAAGGCATAGCTAAGACATGCAGGCATGACCACAGTAAAAAGGTTGAAAAGATATTAAAACCGAGCCCAGATATGCACATTTGAACTTGCGTCAAAGATCCAATATGGCGCCTAATTTATGCACACGTCATGCAACATTCAAACTCCGTCATCCAAAAAACGCCCAGATCTCCAACAAGCAAGTTGCGCGTGCATGTCTGTTGCTCGACGTCTGGCGTGAAGGCCGTAATCGATCTTTCTAACTATTTATAAACAACAGCGCATTGAAGCCAGCAATCTTTTAATGGTCAGCGGCAAAAAAGTACCGCCCTCTTATTTATACCGGCGTTGAGGAGAATTTGTTTTTAACGCGCGAACGGACTGGAGAACAGGCCACATTAGCGCGCCACAACATCGCGCGCGCACTTTCTCTCCTCCAACACCATTGGCTTGGCTTTTGTCTTTAAATAAAGGTCAGTTTTACCCAGAGAAAGCCAATTTTCTTATCTGCAATGACTGAAACTATTGCAAAATCCATGAGCACACAGAAAACACGCACTGACGCACGCCTTTCTCCACTCAAACAACACGTCCAACACCATTGGCTTGGCTTTTGTCTTTAAATAAAGGTCAGTTTTACCCAGAGAAAGCCAATTTTCTTATCTGCAATGACTGAAACTATTGCAAAATCCATGAGCACACAGAAAACACGCACTGACGCACGCCTTTCTCCCATCAAACAACACGTCCAACACCATTGGCTTGGCTTTTGTCTTTAAATAAAGGTCAGTTTTACCCAGAGAAAGCCAATTTTCTTATCTGCAATGACTGAAACTATTGCAAAATCCATGAGCACACAGAAAACACGCACTGACGCACGCCTTTCTCCACTCAAACAACACGTCCAACACCATTGGCTTGGCTTTTGTCTTTAAATAAAGGTCAGTTTTACCCAGAGAAAGCCAATTTCTTATCTGCAATGACTGAAACTATTGCAAAATCCATGAGCACACAGAAAACACGCACTGACGCACGCCTTTCTCCCATCAAACAACACGTCCAACACCATTGGCTTGGCTTTTGTCTTTAAATAAAGGTCAGTTTTACCCAGAGAAAGCCAATTTTCTTATCTGCAATGACTGAAACTATTGCAAAATCCATGAGCACACAGAAAACACGCACTGACGCACGCCTTTCTCCCATCAAACAACACGTCCAACACCATTGGCTTGGCTTTTGTCTTTAAATAAAGGTCAGTTTTACCCAGAGAAAGCCAATTTTCTTATCTGCAATGACTTGAAAAAATATATATATATATACATAAAACGAGAGTTGTTCTCAGGCTCTTTGCAATTGTCTAATTCAAGGATGCAAATAAACGGCTATGAACTTCAGTTGTTGGGCTAGCTCAGTGGTAAACAGAGTGAATGGTAACGCAGAGGTTGCAGGTTCGAGTCCCAGGCCAGAGTAAACGATTTCTTTTTTTCGCATTAACTTCGGCAAGAAACTACTTGAAATCTTGTAACTAAAGGTGTAAAGCATTGCACTGGATTGCGTAGTTGTGTGGTAACACCAACGCCTTGTGTTCCCGAGGTCCGAGGTTCAAATCCCAGTGAAGACGGGGGTTTTTTTCATTTGTTTTCCAGGCTGCTAGGCAAGCAAGTTCATTAAGAACGTTAACAAATCGGCTAATTTTCCAGGGTGTTCAGATAGCTCAGTGGATAGAGCAATGTCCCAAATAAATCCAGGTGTTCTAGATGTTCACCTACCCCGCCGTAGGTTCACGTTCATGGTTCATGTTAACTAGAAAAAGGGACCTTGGGGTGGCCCTAGTGGGTTGGTCTATGGTTAATAATTAACTGATGAAATGTTCCTCTCTCCACAGTCGCCCGCTCAAACTGCACAGTACCCTCTACTCAACAATGGAACTCTGGTCATGGATTCGACACCGCACCTTGGTCAGCGCAACATCGACCTTCAACAACAACAACAAACACAACAACAACAACAACTGATGGAATGGTCAACAATGGTCAACAATGGTCAACAATGGTCAATTGGAAACTGTCACTCTACCACATTGGAACGCCTGGAAGTTCGTTTTATTGGAAAATCAAACTCTTGTGCTAACCGAAGATGCGAGAAATTTCCAAAGAAACAGGCCTAATGGTCGCGCTTGCCTTAACGTTCCCAAAATAATTGGTTTCTCCGTTCTCTGTCAAGTTATGGCCGCCCCCGCGTATGCCCAATTCTCGGTGCAGAGGACAAGTTCTAAATTGAAATCGCGTTCGCTTGCCAGAGGCCTGACCGTGGAACATTGTTCAGCTGTCGTTTCAAGTTCACTTCTCAACTCTCGAGCCTTGCAAAGTTACTAAAGGAAAAGCGCGCAGCATCTTGGAGCCATTGCTCATGAACCTCACCCTCGCCTCTACGCCTCTGTCAAGTTTCAACTTCATAACGTTTACCTTGGCGCCTTACCGTAGAACTAAATGCTTCAGGTTAGCCAGTTGCAACCGCCAAAACTGCTCAAAAACATGCTTGTGATCAGAAAGCCGTAAATCGCCCTAGAAAAGGTCAAAGACCGATGTAAAACAAGCAAGGCATAGCTAAGACATGCAGGCATGACCACAGTAAAAAGGTTGAAAAGATATTAAAACCGAGCCCAGATATGCACATTTGAACTTGCGTCAAAGATCCAATATGGCGCCTAATTTATGCACACGTCATGCAACATTCAAACTCCGTCATCCAAAAAACGCCCAGATCTCCAACAAGCAAGTTGCGCGTGCATGTCTGTTGCTCGACGTCTGGCGTGAAGGCCGTAATCGATCTTTCTAACTATTTATAAACAACAGCGCATTGAAGCCAGCAATCTTTTAATGGTCAGCGGCAAAAAAGTACCGCCCTCTTATTTATACCGGCGTTGAGGAGAATTTGTTTTTAACGCGCGAACGGACTGGAGAACAGGCCACATTAGCGCGCCACAACATCGCGCGCGCACTTTCTCTCCTCCAACACCATTGGCTTGGCTTTTGTCTTTAAATAAAGGTCAGTTTTACCCAGAGAAAGCCAATTTTCTTATCTGCAATGACTGAAACTATTGCAAAATCCATGAGCACACAGAAAACACGCACTGACGCACGCCTTTCTCCCATCAAACAACACGTCCAACACCATTGGCTTGGCTTTTGTCTTTAAATAAAGGTCAGTTTTACCCAGAGAAAGCCAATTTTCTTATCTGCAATGACTGAAACTATTGCAAAATCCATGAGCACACAGAAAACACGCACTGACGCACGCCTTTCTCCCATCAAACAACACGTCCAACACCATTGGCTTGGCTTTTGTCTTTAAATAAAGGTCAGTTTTACCCAGAGAAAGCCAATTTTCTTATCTGCAATGACTGAAACTATTGCAAAATCCATGAGCACACAGAAAACACGCACTGACGCACGCCTTTCTCCATCAAACAACACGTCCAACACCATTGGCTTGGCTTTTGTCTTTAAATAAAGGTCAGTTTTACCCAGAGAAAGCCAATTTTCTTATCTGCAATGACTGAAACTATTGCAAAATCCATGAGCACACAGAAAACACGCACTGACGCACGCCTTTCTCCCATCAAACAACACGTCCAACACCATTGGCTTGGCTTTTGTCTTTAAATAAAGGTCAGTTTTACCCAGAGAAAGCCAATTTTCTTATCTGCAATGACTGAAACTATTGCAAAATCCATGAGCACACAGAAAACACGCACTGACGCACGCCTTTCTCCCATCAAACAACACGTCCAACACCATTGGCTTGGCTTTTGTCTTTAAATAAAGGTCAGTTTTACCCAGAGAAAGCCAATTTTCTTATCTGCAATGACTTGAAAAAATATATATATATATACATAAAACGAGAGTTGTTCTCAGGCTCTTTGCAATTGTCTAATTCAAGGATGCAAATAAACGGCTATGAACTTCAGTTGTTGGGCTAGCTCAGTGGTAAACAGAGTGAATGGTAACGCAGAGGTTGCAGGTTCGAGTCCCAGGCCAGAGTAAACGATTTCTTTTTTTCGCATTAACTTCGGCAAGAAACTACTTGAAATCTTGTAACTAAAGGTGTAAAGCATTGCACTGGATTGCGTAGTTGTGTGGTAACACCAACGCCTTGTGTTCCCGAGGTCCGAGGTTCAAATCCCAGTGAAGACGGGGGTTTTTTTCATTTGTTTTCCAGGCTGCTAGGCAAGCAAGTTCATTAAGAACGTTAACAAATCGGCTAATTTTCCAGGGTGTTCAGATAGCTCAGTGGATAGAGCAATGTCCCAAATAAATCCAGGTGTTCTAGATGTTCACCTACCCCGCCGTAGGTTCACGTTCATGGTTCATGTTAACTAGAAAAAGGGACCTTGGGGTGGCCCTAGTGGGTTGGTCTATGGTTAATAATTAACTGATGAAATGTTCCTCTCTCCACAGTCGCCCGCTCAAACTGCACAGTACCCTCTACTCAACAATGGAACTCTGGTCATGGATTCGACACCGCACCTTGGTCAGCGCAACATCGACCTTCAACAACAACAACAACAACAACAACAACAACAACTGATGGAATGGTCAACAATGGTCAACAATGGTCAACAATGGTCAATTGGAAACTGTCACTCTACCACATTGGAACGCCTGGAAGTTCGTTTTATTGGAAAATCAAACTCTTGTGCTAACCGAAGATGCGAGAAATTTCCAAAGAAACAGGCCTAATGGTCGCGCTTGCCTTAACGTTCCCAAAATAATTGGTTTCTCCGTTCTCTGTCAAGTTATGGCCGCCCCCGCGTATGCCCAATTCTCGGTGCAGAGGACAAGTTCTAAATTGAAATCGCGTTCGCTTGCCAGAGGCCTGACCGTGGAACATTGTTCAGCTGTCGTTTCAAGTTCACTTCTCAACTCTCGAGCCTTGCAAAGTTACTAAAGGAAAAGCGCGCAGCATCTTGGAGCCATTGCTCATGAACCTCACCCTCGCCTCTACGCCTCTGTCAAGTTTCAACTTCATAACGTTTACCTTGGCGCCTTACCGTAGAACTAAATGCTTCAGGTTAGCCAGTTGCAACCGCCAAAACTGCTCAAAAACATGCTTGTGATCAGAAAGCCGTAAATCGCCCTAGAAAAGGTCAAAGACCGATGTAAAACAAGCAAGGCATAGCTAAGACATGCAGGCATGACCACAGTAAAAAGGTTGAAAAGATATTAAAACCGAGCCCAGATATGCACATTTGAACTTGCGTCAAAGATCCAATATGGCGCCTAATTTATGCACACGTCATGCAACATTCAAACTCCGTCATCCAAAAAACGCCCAGATCTCCAACAAGCAAGTTGCGCGTGCATGTCTGTTGCTCGACGTCTGGCGTGAAGGCCGTAATCGATCTTTCTAACTATTTATAAACAACAGCGCATTGAAGCCAGCAATCTTTTAATGGTCAGCGGCAAAAAAGTACCGCCCTCTTATTTATACCGGCGTTGAGGAGAATTTGTTTTTAACGCGCGAACGGACTGGAGAACAGGCCACATTAGCGCGCCACAACATCGCGCGCGCACTTTCTCTCCTCCAACACCATTGGCTTGGCTTTTGTCTTTAAATAAAGGTCAGTTTTACCCAGAGAAAGCCAATTTTCTTATCTGCAATGACTGAAACTATTGCAAAATCCATGAGCACACAGAAAACACGCACTGACGCACGCCTTTCTCCACTCAAACAACACGTCCAACACCATTGGCTTGGCTTTTGTCTTTAAATAAAGGTCAGTTTTACCCAGAGAAAGCCAATTTTCTTATCTGCAATGACTGAAACTATTGCAAAATCCATGAGCACACAGAAAACACGCACTGACGCACGCCTTTCTCCACTCAAACAACACGTCCAACACCATTGGCTTGGCTTTTGTCTTTAAATAAAGGTCAGTTTTACCCAGAGAAAGCCAATTTTCTTATCTGCAATGACTGAAACTATTGCAAAATCCATGAGCACACAGAAAACACGCACTGACGCACGCCTTTCTCCCATCAAACAACACGTCCAACACCATTGGCTTGGCTTTTGTCTTTAAATAAAGGTCAGTTTTACCCAGAGAAAGCCAATTTTCTTATCTGCAATGACTTGAAAAAATATATATATATACATAAAACGAGAGTTGTTCTCAGGCTCTTTGCAATTGTCTAATTCAAGGATGCAAATAAACGGCTATGAACTTCAGTTGTTGGGCTAGCTCAGTGGTAAACAGAGTGAATGGTAACGCAGAGGTTGCAGGTTCGAGTCCCAGGCCAGAGTAAACGATTTCTTTTTTTCGCATTAACTTCGGCAAGAAACTACTTGAAATCTTGTAACTAAAGGTGTAAAGCATTGCACTGGATTGCGTAGTTGTGTGGTAACACCAACGCCTTGTGTTCCCGAGGTCCGAGGTTCAAATCCCAGTGAAGACGGGGGTTTTTTTCATTTGTTTTCCAGGCTGCTAGGCAAGCAAGTTCATTAAGAACGTTAACAAATCGGCTAATTTTCCAGGGTGTTCAGATAGCTCAGTGGATAGAGCAATGTCCCAAATAAATCCAGGTGTTCTAGATGTTCACCTACCCCGCCGTAGGTTCACGTTCATGGTTCATGTTAACTAGAAAAAGGGACCTTGGGGTGGCCCTAGTGGGTTGGTCTATGGTTAATAATTAACTGATGAAATGTTCCTCTCTCCACAGTCGCCCGCTCAAACTGCACAGTACCCTCTACTCAACAATGGAACTCTGGTCATGGATTCGACACCGCACCTTGGTCAGCGCAACATCGACCTTCAACAACAACAACAACAACAACAACAACAACAACAACTGATGGAATGGTCAACAATGGTCAACAATGGTCAACAATGGTCAATTGGAAACTGTCACTCTACCACATTGGAACGCCTGGAAGTTCGTTTTATTGGAAAATCAAACTCTTGTGCTAACCGAAGATGCGAGAAATTTCCAAAGAAACAGGCCTAATGGTCGCGCTTGCCTTAACGTTCCCAAAATAATTGGTTTCTCCGTTCTCTGTCAAGTTATGGCCGCCCCCGCGTATGCCCAATTCTCGGTGCAGAGGACAAGTTCTAAATTGAAATCGCGTTCGCTTGCCAGAGGCCTGACCGTGGAACATTGTTCAGCTGTCGTTTCAAGTTCACTTCTCAACTCTCGAGCCTTGCAAAGTTACTAAAGGAAAAGCGCGCAGCATCTTGGAGCCATTGCTCATGAACCTCACCCTCGCCTCTACGCCTCTGTCAAGTTTCAACTTCATAACGTTTACCTTGGCGCCTTACCGTAGAACTAAATGCTTCAGGTTAGCCAGTTGCAACCGCCAAAACTGCTCAAAAACATGCTTGTGATCAGAAAGCCGTAAATCGCCCTAGAAAAGGTCAAAGACCGATGTAAAACAAGCAAGGCATAGCTAAGACATGCAGGCATGACCACAGTAAAAAGGTTGAAAAGATATTAAAACCGAGCCCAGATATGCACATTTGAACTTGCGTCAAAGATCCAATATGGCGCCTAATTTATGCACACGTCATGCAACATTCAAACTCCGTCATCCAAAAAACGCCCAGATCTCCAACAAGCAAGTTGCGCGTGCATGTCTGTTGCTCGACGTCTGGCGTGAAGGCCGTAATCGATCTTTCTAACTATTTATAAACAACAGCGCATTGAAGCCAGCAATCTTTTAATGGTCAGCGGCAAAAAAGTACCGCCCTCTTATTTATACCGGCGTTGAGGAGAATTTGTTTTTAACGCGCGAACGGACTGGAGAACAGGCCACATTAGCGCGCCACAACATCGCGCGCGCACTTTCTCTCCTCCAACACCATTGGCTTGGCTTTTGTCTTTAAATAAAGGTCAGTTTTACCCAGAGAAAGCCAATTTTCTTATCTGCAATGACTGAAACTATTGCAAAATCCATGAGCACACAGAAAACACGCACTGACGCACGCCTTTCTCCACTCAAACAACACGTCCAACACCATTGGCTTGGCTTTTGTCTTTAAATAAAGGTCAGTTTTACCCAGAGAAAGCCAATTTTCTTATCTGCAATGACTGAAACTATTGCAAAATCCATGAGCACACAGAAAACACGCACTGACGCACGCCTTTCTCCCATCAAACAACACGTCCAACACCATTGGCTTGGCTTTTGTCTTTAAATAAAGGTCAGTTTTACCCAGAGAAAGCCAATTTTCTTATCTGCAATGACTGAAACTATTGCAAAATCCATGAGCACACAGAAAACACGCACTGACGCACGCCTTTCTCCCATCAAACAACACGTCCAACACCATTGGCTTGGCTTTTGTCTTTAAATAAAGGTCAGTTTTACCCAGAGAAAGCCAATTTTCTTATCTGCAATGACTGAAACTATTGCAAAATCCATGAGCACACAGAAAACACGCACTGACGCACGCCTTTCTCCCATCAAACAACACGTCCAACACCATTGGCTTGGCTTTTGTCTTTAAATAAAGGTCAGTTTTACCCAGAGAAAGCCAATTTTCTTATCTGCAATGACTGAAACTATTGCAAAATCCATGAGCACACAGAAAACACGCACTGACGCACGCCTTTCTCCCATCAAACAACACGTCCAACACCATTGGCTTGGCTTTTGTCTTTAAATAAAGGTCAGTTTTACCCAGAGAAAGCCAATTTTCTTATCTGCAATGACTTGAAAAAATATATATATATACATAAAACGAGAGTTGTTCTCAGGCTCTTTGCAATTGTCTAATTCAAGGATGCAAATAAACGGCTATGAACTTCAGTTGTTGGGCTAGCTCAGTGGTAAACAGAGTGAATGGTAACGCAGAGGTTGCAGGTTCGAGTCCCAGGCCAGAGTAAACGATTTCTTTTTTTCGCATTAACTTCGGCAAGAAACTACTTGAAATCTTGTAACTAAAGGTGTAAAGCATTGCACTGGATTGCGTAGTTGTGTGGTAACACCAACGCCTTGTGTTCCCGAGGTCCGAGGTTCAAATCCCAGTGAAGACGGGGGTTTTTTTCATTTGTTTTCCAGGCTGCTAGGCAAGCAAGTTCATTAAGAACGTTAACAAATCGGCTAATTTTCCAGGGTGTTCAGATAGCTCAGTGGATAGAGCAATGTCCCAAATAAATCCAGGTGTTCTAGATGTTCACCTACCCCGCCGTAGGTTCACGTTCATGGTTCATGTTAACTAGAAAAAGGGACCTTGGGGTGGCCCTAGTGGGTTGGTCTATGGTTAATAATTAACTGATGAAATGTTCCTCTCTCCACAGTCGCCCGCTCAAACTGCACAGTACCCTCTACTCAACAATGGAACTCTGGTCATGGATTCGACACCGCACCTTGGTCAGCGCAACATCGACCTTCAACAACAACAACAACAACAACAACAACAACAACAACTGATGGAATGGTCAACAATGGTCAACAATGGTCAACAATGGTCAATTGGAAACTGTCACTCTACCACATTGGAACGCCTGGAAGTTCGTTTTATTGGAAAATCAAACTCTTGTGCTAACCGAAGATGCGAGAAATTTCCAAAGAAACAGGCCTAATGGTCGCGCTTGCCTTAACGTTCCCAAAATAATTGGTTTCTCCGTTCTCTGTCAAGTTATGGCCGCCCCCGCGTATGCCCAATTCTCGGTGCAGAGGACAAGTTCTAAATTGAAATCGCGTTCGCTTGCCAGAGGCCTGACCGTGGAACATTGTTCAGCTGTCGTTTCAAGTTCACTTCTCAACTCTCGAGCCTTGCAAAGTTACTAAAGGAAAAGCGCGCAGCATCTTGGAGCCATTGCTCATGAACCTCACCCTCGCCTCTACGCCTCTGTCAAGTTTCAACTTCATAACGTTTACCTTGGCGCCTTACCGTAGAACTAAATGCTTCAGGTTAGCCAGTTGCAACCGCCAAAACTGCTCAAAAACATGCTTGTGATCAGAAAGCCGTAAATCGCCCTAGAAAAGGTCAAAGACCGATGTAAAACAAGCAAGGCATAGCTAAGACATGCAGGCATGACCACAGTAAAAAGGTTGAAAAGATATTAAAACCGAGCCCAGATATGCACATTTGAACTTGCGTCAAAGATCCAATATGGCGCCTAATTTATGCACACGTCATGCAACATTCAAACTCCGTCATCCAAAAAACGCCCAGATCTCCAACAAGCAAGTTGCGCGTGCATGTCTGTTGCTCGACGTCTGGCGTGAAGGCCGTAATCGATCTTTCTAACTATTTATAAACAACAGCGCATTGAAGCCAGCATTTTTTTATG
Organism: Montipora foliosa; assembly: GCF_036669935.1. Classification (NCBI taxonomy): domain Eukaryota; kingdom Metazoa; phylum Cnidaria; class Anthozoa; order Scleractinia; family Acroporidae; genus Montipora; species Montipora foliosa. Next base: position 4,458 of record NW_027179468.1, on the reverse strand, counting down.
GTCAGCGGCAAAAAAGTACCGCCCTCTTATTTATACCGGCGTTGAGGAGAATTTGTTTTTAACGCGCGAACGGACTGGAGAACAGGCCACATTAGCGCGCCACAACATCGCGCGCGCACTTTCTCTCCTCCAACACCATTGGCTTGGCTTTTGTCTTTAAATAAAGGTCAGTTTTACCCAGAGAAAGCCCAATTTCTTATCTGCAATGACTGAAACTATTGCAAAATCCATGAGCACACAGAAAACACGCACTGACGCACGCCTTTCTCCACTCAAACAACACGTCCAACACCATTGGCTTGGCTTTTGTCTTTAAATAAAGGTCAGTTTTACCCAGAGAAAGCCAATTTTCTTATCTGCAATGACTGAAACTATTGCAAAATCCATGAGCACACAGAAAACACGCACTGACGCACGCCTTTCTCCCATCAAACAACACGTCCAACACCATTGGCTTGGCTTTTGTCTTTAAATAAAGGTCAGTTTACCCAGAGAAAGCCAATTTTCTTATCTGCAATGACTGAAACTATTGCAAAATCCATGAGCACACAGAAAACACGCACTGACGCACGCCTTTCTCCACTCAAACAACACGTCCAACACCATTGGCTTGGCTTTTGTCTTTAAATAAAGGTCAGTTTTACCCAGAGAAAGCCAATTTTCTTATCTGCAATGACTGAAACTATTGCAAAATCCATGAGCACACAGAAAACACGCACTGACGCACGCCTTTCTCCCATCAAACAACACGTCCAACACCATTGGCTTGGCTTTTGTCTTTAAATAAAGGTCAGTTTTACCCAGAGAAAGCCAATTTTCTTATCTGCAATGACTGAAACTATTGCAAAATCCATGAGCACACAGAAAACACGCACTGACGCACGCCTTTCTCCCATCAAACAACACGTCCAACACCATTGGCTTGGCTTTTGTCTTTAAATAAAGGTCAGTTTTACCCAGAGAAAGCCAATTTTCTTATCTGCAATGACTTGAAAAATATATATATATATACATAAAACGAGAGTTGTTCTCAGGCTCTTTGCAATTGTCTAATTCAAGGATGCAAATAAACGGCTATGAACTTCAGTTGTTGGGCTAGCTCAGTGGTAAACAGAGTGAATGGTAACGCAGAGGTTGCAGGTTCGAGTCCCAGGCCAGAGTAAACGATTTCTTTTTTTCGCATTAACTTCGGCAAGAAACTACTTGAAATCTTGTAACTAAAGGTGTAAAGCATTGCACTGGATTGCGTAGTTGTGTGGTAACACCAACGCCTTGTGTTCCCGAGGTCCGAGGTTCAAATCCCAGTGAAGACGGGGGTTTTTTTCATTTGTTTTCCAGGCTGCTAGGCAAGCAAGTTCATTAAGAACGTTAACAAATCGGCTAATTTTCCAGGGTGTTCAGATAGCTCAGTGGATAGAGCAATGTCCCAAATAAATCCAGGTGTTCTAGATGTTCACCTACCCCGCCGTAGGTTCACGTTCATGGTTCATGTTAACTAGAAAAGGGACCTTGGGGTGGCCCTAGTGGGTTGGTCTATGGTTAATAATTAACTGATGAAATGTTCCTCTCTCCACAGTCGCCCGCTCAAACTGCACAGTACCCTCTACTCAACAATGGAACTCTGGTCATGGATTCGACACCGCACCTTGGTCAGCGCAACATCGACCTTCAACAACAACAACAACAACAACAACAACAACAACAACTGATGGAATGGTCAACAATGGTCAACAATGGTCAACAATGGTCAATTGGAAACTGTCACTCTACCACATTGGAACGCCTGGAAGTTCGTTTTATTGGAAAATCAAACTCTTGTGCTAACCGAAGATGCGAGAAATTTCCAAAGAAACAGGCCTAATGGTCGCGCTTGCCTTAACGTTCCCAAAATAATTGGTTTCTCCGTTCTCTGTCAAGTTATGGCCGCCCCCGCGTATGCCCAATTCTCGGTGCAGAGGACAAGTTCTAAATTGAAATCGCGTTCGCTTGCCAGAGGCCTGACCGTGGAACATTGTTCAGCTGTCGTTTCAAGTTCACTTCTCAACTCTCGAGCCTTGCAAAGTTACTAAAGGAAAAGCGCGCAGCATCTTGGAGCCATTGCTCATGAACCTCACCCTCGCCTCTACGCCTCTGTCAAGTTTCAACTTCATAACGTTTACCTTGGCGCCTTACCGTAGAACTAAATGCTTCAGGTTAGCCAGTTGCAACCGCCAAAACTGCTCAAAAACATGCTTGTGATCAGAAAGCCGTAAATCGCCCTAGAAAAGGTCAAAGACCGATGTAAAACAAGCAAGGCATAGCTAAGACATGCAGGCATGACCACAGTAAAAAGGTTGAAAAGATATTAAAACCGAGCCCAGATATGCACATTTGAACTTGCGTCAAAGATCCAATATGGCGCCTAATTTATGCACACGTCATGCAACATTCAAACTCCGTCATCCAAAAAACGCCCAGATCTCCAACAAGCAAGTTGCGCGTGCATGTCTGTTGCTCGACGTCTGGCGTGAAGGCCGTAATCGATCTTTCTAACTATTTATAAACAACAGCGCATTGAAGCCAGCAATCTTTTAATGGTCAGCGGCAAAAAAGTACCGCCCTCTTATTTATACCGGCGTTGAGGAGAATTTGTTTTTAACGCGCGAACGGACTGGAGAACAGGCCACATTAGCGCGCCACAACATCGCGCGCGCACTTTCTCTCCTCCAACACCATTGGCTTGGCTTTTGTCTTTAAATAAAGGTCAGTTTTACCCAGAGAAAGCCAATTTTCTTATCTGCAATGACTGAAACTATTGCAAAATCCATGAGCACACAGAAAACACGCACTGACGCACGCCTTTCAACTGTCGAACAACACGTCCAACACCATTGGCTTGGCTTTTGTCTTTAAATAAAGGTCAGTTTTACCCAGAGAAAGCCAATTTTCTTATCTGCAATGACTGAAACTATTGCAAAATCCATGAGCACACAGAAAACACGCACTGACGCACGCCTTTCTCCCATCAAACAACACGTCCAACACCATTGGCTTGGCTTTTGTCTTTAAATAAAGGTCAGTTTTACCCAGAGAAAGCCAATTTCTTATCTGCAATGACTGAAACTATTGCAAAATCCATGAGCACACAGAAAACACGCACTGACGCACGCCTTTCTCCCATCAAACAACACGTCCAACACCATTGGCTTGGCTTTTGTCTTTAAATAAAGGTCAGTTTTACCCAGAGAAAGCCATTTTTCTTATCTGCAATGACTGAAACTATTGCAAAATCCATGAGCACACAGAAAACACGCACTGACGCACGCCTTTTCCCATCAAACAACACGTCCAACACCATTGGCTTGGCTTTTGTCTTTAAATAAAGGTCAGTTTTACCCAGAGAAAGCCAATTTTCTTATCTGCAATGACTGAAACTATTGCAAAATCCATGAGCACACAGAAAACACGCACTGACGCACGCCTTTCTCCCATCAAACAACACGTCCAACACCATTGGCTTGGCTTTTGTCTTTAAATAAAGGTCAGTTTTACCCAGAGAAAGCCAATTTTCTTATCTGCAATGACTTGAAAAAATATATATATATACATAAAACGAGAGTTGTTCTCAGGCTCTTTGCAATTGTCTAATTCAAGGATGCAAATAAACGGCTATGAACTTCAGTTGTTGGGCTAGCTCAGTGGTAAACAGAGTGAATGGTAACGCAGAGGTTGCAGGTTCGAGTCCCAGGCCAGAGTAAACGATTTCTTTTTTCGCATTAACTTCGGCAAGAAACTACTTGAAATCTTGTAACTAAAGGTGTAAAGCATTGCACTGGATTGCGTAGTTGTGTGGTAACACCAACGCCTTGGATTCCCGAGGGCCGAGGTTCAAATCCCAGTGAAGACAGGGGGTGTTTGCATTTGTTTTCCAGGCTTCTAGGCAAGCAAGGGCAATAAGAAAATTAACAAAGCGGCTAAGTTTCCAGGGGTTCAGATAGCTCAGTGGATAGAGCAATGTCCCAAATAAATCCCGGTGTTCTAGATGTTCACCTACCCCGCCGTAGGTTCACGTTCATGGTTCATGTTAACTAGAAAAAGGGACCTTGGGGTGGCCCTAGTGGGTTGGTCTATGGTTAATAATTAACTGATGAAATGTTCCTCTCTCCACAGTCGCCCGCTCAAACTGCACAGTACCTCTACTCAACAATGGAACTCTGGTCATGGATTCGAACCGCACCTTGGTCAGCGCAACATCGACCTTCAACAACACAACAACAACAACAACAACAACAACAACTGATGGAATGGTCAACAATGGTCAACAATGGTCAACAATGGTCAATTGGAAACTGTCACTCTACCACATTGGAACGCCTGGAAGTTCGTTTTATTGGAAAATCAAACTCTTGTGCTAACCGAAGATGCGAGAAATTTCCAAAGAAACAGGCCTAATGGTCGCCGCTTGCCTTAACGTTCCCA
>NW_027179467.1:0-24568 GCF_036669935.1 Montipora foliosa | reverse complement strand
GCTGTTGTGATTTCTACTAATTGTGCTTACACATAGTAATTACTACTAGTTCAGAACGATTAAACTTCCTAGTTTTTTCCAAAACACAACGCCAAAATTAAGACGAAAAGGATGGTGATCCGTCAACGGTACACCACAATTCCCGTGTAACCAAAATAGGAACAGAGTTTAGGACTGGGGATAGACTAGTTCAGAAAACAAACACTCAGACGAACTTGCATCATTCCACTCTCTTTTAATCCAGACAAAGGAAGGTTACACATAGAAGATAGGCGTATCATAGGCGTATCTCCTTTAAAGAAAACCCGCATATCTAAATGGTCTTGGTGCTCGCAGCTGAACCTAATGGCCTTCTAATAGTAACACCAAACCATGCCATAAGATGATATTTGCTGTTCATCTGAAATAATTAGAAATACGACTTCCGCCGCTTTTGTATCTACCTGCGAAGGTTGTACTTGACGGCTTGCAAAATGAGCTATACATATATGTAAGAAGACTTAAAAGAAACGCTGTGCCTCAATTCGGTGGCCCTTTCAAATGCAAGATGCGGTATTTATCTCTTCTTTTTTTTCAATTAGATTTGGACTAATCGGTTATAAATACGCGAATCGCGCTTGACGGGAATTCAATGTTCCAAGTGGCACAGCCTTTCGGCCTACCACACCAACTGCGCCGCACTAACGCAGTCTTCCTCTATTATTTTAACTGGTAGCCTTATTTATCAGTAGTTATCAGGTATAAAACTTGACTTTGGAACCTTTTTCAAACCTTCTTTACAGCTAATGGCCTACTTTCACTTGTGGTGATTCTTTTCTGATAAACACATCAGTCTCTCAAAATATCACTAGTGTCGATTTTCTTTAATTGCTTGTGCAAACACAAATACAAACAACACACAAAAAAACACGGAAAATCTGTATATCACCAAACCAGTCTACATACTTATAGTTTACTACAAAACCGTTAATACTATCGCCAAAAATTCTATTAACGACAACTAACATTGCTCACAAGCCTAAAACGATAACTTCAGCAATCGTCACATCACTTACGGCGCTGAAAACAATTATTCCTGATAAATACAGTCTCGGTCACAAATGTTGTAACACAGACGGCAATTTGCCCCCTCTCCCCCTTCAATGTTGATGTTTATGGGTTGGAGTGCAAAAACCAACCGGTAAATGCAACATTGATTGGAGGGAGGAGGAGGGGTACGTTATTAACAGCCTTGATGCGCTTCACTTGCTGTTAAAGCGAAGTGTTACAACTATTTATGACCGAGATTGTCTGGGTGTTGAATGACGTAATTCAGATAACGAAAAGCGCCATTACCAAGGTATTCTATAACGTTTGCTTTCATGGGACTTTCATAATGAAAATATGTCGAAGCATGTTTAGCTACTTTTGAAATTGATAGAAAGAGATGACTTGTTGCTAAAAGGGAAAGATATCTTGTAGATTTACGAGCGAAAAGCTGCACAAGCGTAATGGCCTTTAATTGAACCCTGTTTCGATATTAAACGTCACACGGCCAAGAGCTTTTTACTGAAGCCACGTTAAATTGAAGGACTTTTCGATAGTAAAGTTGCTGATTTTGTGATATTTCAACAGCAACGGTTGAAAGAATTTCCAAAAGAAATAGGAACACTCCCGCGTGTTTTAAAAAATTGTCAAAAAGAGGGCGTAAGTTCAAGCTACTGTAAGTAACACACTGAGAAGGCACATCATTTGCTGTCTCAGGTTCCTGCGAAAAAGAGACGGGACTTTTACCTGTAAAAGAATAGACACTGTGCATAATGATCCGAACGAGGGGTGGTGGTACCAAGTATTATTTATTACCTTAACTCGTTTTCAGCTCCATAGCGTACAACAGTAAATGTTCTTTTTGGTGTGTAAACACATTCTTACACCGGTGGAGTATGGAAAAAAGGTTGTGGTTTCATCATAAGGTTGCAAGTACTATTTTCAACGATTTGTCTTCTACTTTTTTACTTAACAATCAATTGTCTTGTTGTTTTGCCTTTTAATAGGTATTGAAATTATAGCTCTGCAAAGAAAAAGTTATATTTACTGGTATATTCCTTAGATAAAGGACTCCGCCCATTGACTTGTAGAAAATTGCTTGTGCAAACAATGAACATCATCATTGTGATCACGGTACACCGTCACCGTTTTTTCCAAAATTATTCACGCTCCCTTTAAATCGGTCTTTCTTTGCCCAATTGTTTACTAGAAAATAAGCACTAGAACACAACTTAACAATAGCGAGATTTTCAAGCCATTGGCCTTTTTTTCCTTCAAAATCTCAACGGTACACCATGGTGATCCGTTGTCAGTAAATTAATTACAGTCCTACTGAAATTATTTAGCAATGAACGGATCACCATGGTGTACCGTTGCAAATAAGCCTAAGAAATGTGCTGTTGTGATTTCTACTAATTGTGCTTACACATAGTAATTACTACTAGTTCAGAACGATTAAACTTCCTAGTTTTTTTCAAAACACAACGCCAAAATTAAGACGAAAAGGATGGTGATCCGTCAACGGTACACCACAATCCCGTTGTAACCAAAATAGGAACAGAGTTTAGGACTGGGGATAGACTAGTTCAGGAAAACAAACACTCAGACGAACTTGCATCATTCCACTCTCTTTAATCCAGACAAAGGAAGGTACACATAGAAGATAGGCGTATCATAGGCGTATCTCCTTTAAAGAAAACCCGCATATCTAAATGGTCTTGGGTGCTCGCAGCTGAACCTAATGGCCTTCTAATAGTAACACCAAACCATGCCATAAGATGATATTTGCTGTTCATCTGAAATAATTTAGAAATACGACTTCCGCCGCTTTTGTATCTACCCTGCGAAGGTTGTACTTGACGGCTTGCAAAATGAGCTATACATATATGTAAGAAGACTTAAAAGAAACGCTGTGCCTCAATTCGGTGGCCCTTTTCAAATGCAAGATGCGGTATTTATCTCTTCTTTTTTTCAATTAGATTTGGACTAATCGGTTATAAAATACGCGAATCGCGCTTGACGGAAATTCAATGTTCCAATTGGCACAGCCCTTTCGCCTACCACACCAACTGCGCCGACTAACGCAGTCTTCCTCTATTATTTTAACTGGTAGCCTTATTTATCAGTAGTTATCAGGATATAAAACTTGACTTTGGAACCTTTTCAAACCTTCCTTTACAGCTAATGGCCTACTTTCCACTTTGTGGTGATTCTTTCTGATAAACACATCAGTCTCTCAAAATATCACTAGTGTCGATTTTCTTTAATTGCTTGTGCAAACACAAATACAAAAACACACCAAAAAACACGGAAAATCTGTATATCACCAAACCAGTCTACATACTTTATAGTTTACTACAAAACCGTTAATACTATCGCCAAAATTCTATTTAACGACAACTAACATTGCTCACAAGCCTAAAACGATAACTTCAGCAATCGTCACATCACTTACGGCGCTGAAAACAATTATTCCTGATAAATACAGTCTCGGTCACAAATGTTGTAACACAGACGGCAATTTGCCCCCTCTCCCCTTCAATGTTGATGTTTATGGGTTGGAGTGCAAAACCAACCGGTAAATGCAACATTGATTGGAGGGAGGAGGAGGGGTACGTTATTAACAGCCTTGATGCGCTTCACTTGCTGTTCAAGCGAAGTGTTACAACTATTTATGACCGAGATTGTCTGGGTGTTGAATGACGTAATTCAGATAACGAAAAGCGCCATTACCAAGGTATTCTATAACGTTTGCTTTCATGGGACTTTCATAATGAAAATATGTCGAAGCATGTTTAGCTACTTTTGAAATTGATAGAAAGAGATGACTTGTTGCTAAAAGGGAAAGATATCTTGTAGATTTACGAGCGAAAAGCTGCACAAGCGTAATGGCCTTTAATTGAACCCTGTTTCGATATTAAACGTCACACGGCCAAGAGCTTTTTACTGAAGCCACGTTAAATTGAAGGACTTTTCGATAGTAAAGTTGCTGATTTTTGTGATATTTCAACAGCAACGGTTGAAAGAATTTCCAAAAGAAATAGGAACACTCCCGCGTGTTTAAAAAAATTGTCAAAAAGAGGGCGTAAGTTCAAGCTACTGTAAGTAACACACTGAGAAGGCACATCATTTGCTGTCTCAGGTTCCTGCGAAAAAGAGACGGGACTTTTACCTGTAAAGAATAGACACTGTGCATAATGATCCGAACGAGGGGTGGTGGTACCAAGTATTATTTATTACCTTAACTCGTTTTCAGCTCCATAGCGTACAACAGTAAATGTTCTCTTTTGGTGTGTAAACACATTCTTACACCGGTGGAGTATGTGGAAAAAAGGTTGTTGGTTTCATCATAAGGTTGCAAGTACTATTTTCAACGATTTGTCTTCTACTTTTTTACTTAACAATCAATTGTCTTGTTGTTTTGCCTTTTAATAGGTATTGAAATTATAGCTCTGCAAAGAAAAAGTTATATTTACTGGTATATTCCCTTAGATAAAGGACTCCACCCATTGACTTGTAGAAAATTGCTTGTGCAAACATGAACATCATCATTGTGATCACGGTACACCGTCACCGTTTTTTCCAAAATTATTCACGCTCCCTTTAAATCGGTCTTCTTTGCCCAATTGTTTACTAGAAAATAAGCACTAGAACACAACTTAACAATAGCGAGATTTTCAAGCCATTGGCCTTTTTTCCTTCAAAATCTCAACGGTACACCATGGTGATCCGTTGTCAGTAAATTAATTACAGTCTACTGAAATTATTTAGCAATGAACGGATCACCATGGTGTACCGTTGCAAATAAGCCTAAGAAATGTGCTGTTGTGATTTCTACTAATTGTGCTTACACATAGTAATTACTACTAGTTCAGAACGATTAAACTTCCTAGTTTTTTCAAAACACAACGCCAAAATTAAGACGAAAAGGATGGTGATCCGTCAACGGTACACCACAATCCCGTGTAACCAAAATAGGAACAGAGTTTAGGACTGGGGATAGACTAGTTCAGGAAAACAAACACTCAGACGAACTTGCATCATTCCACTCTCTTTAATCCAGACAAAGGAAGGTACACATAGAAGATAGGCGTATCATAGGCGTATCTCCTTTAAAGAAAACCCGCATATCTAAATGGTCTTGGGTGCTCGCAGCTGAACCTAATGGCCTTCTAATAGTAACACCAAACCATGCCATAAGATGATATTTGCTGTTCATCTGAAATAATTTAGAAATACGACTTCCGCCGCTTTTGTATCTACCCTGCGAAGGTTGTACTTGACGGGTTGCAAAATGAGCTATACATATATGTAAGAAGACTTAAAAGAAACGCTGTGCCTCAATTCGGTGGCCCTTTCAAATGCAAGATGCGGTATTTATCTCTTCTTTTTTTCAATTAGATTTGGACTAATCGGTTATAAAATACGCGAATCGCGCTTGACGGGAATTCAATGTTCCAAGTGGCACAGCCCTTTCGCCTACCACACCAACTGCGCCGACTAACGCAGTCTTCCTCTATTATTTTAACTGGTAGCCTTATTTATCAGTAGTTATCAGGATATAAAACTTGACTTTGGAACCTTTTCAAACCTGCCTTTACAGCTAATGGCCTAATATCAATTTGTGGTGATTCTTTACTGATAAACACATCAGTCTCTCAAAATATCACTAGTGTCGATTTTCTTTAATTGCTTGTGCAAACACAAATACAAAAACACACCAAAAACACGGAAAATCTGTATATCACCAAACCAGTCTACATACTTTATAGTTTACTACAAAACCGTTAATACTATCGCCAAAATTCTATTTAACGACAACTAACATTGCTCACAAGCCTAAAACGATAACTTCAGCAATCGTCACATCACTTACGGCGCTGAAAACAATTATTCCTGATAAATACAGTCTCGGTCACAAATGTTGTAACACAGACGGCAATTTGCCCCCTCTCCCCCTTCAATGTTGATGTTTATGGGTTGGAGTGCAAAAAGATTGGAGGGAGGAGGAGGGGTACGTTATTAACAGCCTTGATGCGCTTCACTTGCTGTTAAAGCGAAGTGTTACAACTATTTATGACCGAGATTGTCTGGGTGTTGAATGACGTAATTCAGATAACGAAAAGCGCCATTACCAAGGTATTCTATAACGTTTGCTTTCATGGGACTTTCATAATGAAAATATGTCGAAGCATGTTTAGCTACTTTTGAAATTGATAGAAAGAGATGACTTGTTGCTAAAAGGGAAAGATATCTTGTAGATTTACGAGCGAAAAGCTGCACAAGCGTAATGGCCTTTAATTGAACCCTGTTTCGATATTAAACGTCACACGGCCAAGAGCTTTTTACTGAAGCCACGTTAAATTGAAGGACTTTTCGATAGTAAAGTTGCTGATTTTTGTGATATTTCAACAGCAACGGTTGAAAGAATTTCCAAAAGAAATAGGAACACTCCCGCGTGTTTAAAAAAATTGTCAAAAAGAGGGCGTAAGTTCAAGCTACTGTAAGTAACACACTGAGAAGGCACATCATTTGCTGTCTCAGGTTCCTGCGAAAAAGAGACGGGACTTTTACCTGTAAAAGAATAGACACTGTGCATAATGATCCGAACGAGGGGTGGTGGTACCAAGTATTATTTATTACCTTAACTCGTTTTCAGCTCCATAGCGTACAACAGTAAATGTTCTTTTTGGTGTGTAAACACATTCTTACACCGGTGGAGTATGTGGAAAAAAGGTTGTTGGTTTCATCATAAGGTTGCAAGTACTATTTTCAACGATTTGTCTTCTACTTTTTTACTTAACAATCAATTGTCTTGTTGTTTTGCCTTTAATAGGTATTGAAATTATAGCTCTGCAAAGAAAAAGTTATATTTACTGGTATATTCCCTTAGATAAAGGACTCCGCCCATTGACTTGTAGAAAATTGCTTGTGCAAACAATGAACATCATCATTGTGATCACGGTACACCGTCACCGTTTTTTCCAAAATTATTCACGCTCCCTTTAAATCGGTCTTCTTTGCCCAATTGTTTACTAGAAAATAAGCACTAGAACACAACTTAACAATAGCGAGATTTTCAAGCCATTGGCCTTTTTTCCTTCAAAATCTCAACGGTACACCATGGTGATCCGTTGTCAGTAAATAATTACAGTCTACTGAAATTATTTAGCAATGAACGGATCACCATGGTGTACCGTTGCAAATAAGCCTAAGAAATGTGCTGTTGTGATTTCTACTAATTGTGCTTACACATAGTAATTACTACTAGTTTCAGAACGATTAAACTTCCTAGTTTTTCAAAACACAACGCCAAAATTAAGACGAAAAGGATGGTGATCCGTCAACGGTACACCACAATCCCGTGTAACCAAAATAGGAACAGAGTTTAGGACTGGGGATAGACTAGTTCAGGAAAACAAACACTCAGACGAACTTGCATCATTCCACTCTCTTTAATCCAGACAAAGGAAGGTACACATAGAAGATAGGCGTATCATAGGCGTATCTCCTTTAAAGAAAACCCGCATATCTAAATGGTCTTGGGTGCTCGCAGCTGAACCTAATGGCCTTCTAATAGTAACACCAAACCATGCCATAAGATGATATTTGCTGTTCATCTGAAATAATTTAGAAATACGACTTCCGCCGCTTTTGTATCTACCCTGCGAAGGTTGTACTTGACGGCTTGCAAAATGAGCTATACATATATGTAAGAAGACTTAAAAGAAACGCTGTGCCTCAATTCGGTGGCCCTTTCAAATGCAAGATGCGGTATTTATCTCTTCTTTTTTCAATTAGATTTGGACTAATCGGTTATAAAATACGCGAATCGCGCTTGACGGGAATTCAATGTTCCAAGTGGTACAGCCCTTTCGCCTACCACACCAACTGCGCCGACTAACGCAGTCTTCCTCTATTATTTTAACTGGTAGCCTTATGTATCAGTAGTTATCAGGATATAAAACTTGAACTTTGGAACCTTTTCAAACCTTCCTTTACAGCTAATGGCCTACTTTCACTTTGTGGTGATTTCTTTTCTGATAAACACATCAGTCTCTCAAAATATCACTAGTGTCGATTTTCTTTAATTGCTTGTGCAAACACAAATACAAAAACACCCCAAAAAACACGGAAAATCTGTATATCACCAAACCAGTCTACATACTTTATAGTTTACTACAAAACCGTTATTACTATCGCCAAAATTCTATTTAACGACAACTAACATTGCTCACAAGCCTAAAACGATAACTTCAGCAATCGTCACATCACTTACGGCGCTGAAAACAATTATTCCTGATAAATACAGTCTCGGTCACAAATGTTGTAACACAGACGGCAATTTGCCCCCTCTCCCCCTTCAATGTTGATGTTTATGGGTTGGAGTGCAAAACCAAACCGGTAAATGCAACATTGATTGGAGGGAGGAGGAGGGGTACGTTATTAACAGCCTTGATGCGCTTCACTTGCTGTTAAAGCGAAGTGTTACAACTATTTATGACCGAGATTGTCTGGGTGTTGAATGACGTAATTCAGATAACGAAAAGCGCCATTACCAAGGTATTCTATAACGTTTGCTTTCATGGGACTTTCATAAGGAAAATATGTCGAAGCATGTTTAGCTACTTTTGAAATTGATAGAAAGAGATGACTTGTTGCTAAAAGGAAAGATATCTTGTAGATTTACGAGCGAAAAGCTGCACAAGCGTAATGGCCTTTAATTGAACCCTGTTTCGATATTAAACGTCACACGGCCAAGAGCTTTTTACTGAAGCCACGTTAAATTGAAGGACTTTTCGATAGTAAAGTTGCTGATTTTTGTGATATTTCAACAGCAAACGGTTGAAAGAATTTCCAAAAGAAATAGGAACACTCCCGCGTGTTTAAAAAATTGTCAAAAAGAGGGCGTAAGGTTCAAGCTACTGTAAGTAACACACTGAGAAGGCACATCATTTGCTGTCTCAGGTTCCTGCGAAAAAAGAGACGGGACTTTTACCTGTAAAAGAATAGACACTGTGCATATGATCCGAACGAGGGGTGGTGGTACCAAGTATTATTTATTACCTTAACTCGTTTTCAGCTCCATAGCGTACAACAGTAAATGTTCTCTTTTTGGTGTGTAAACACATTCTTACACCGGTGGAGTATGTGGAAAAAAGGTTGTTGGTTTCATCATAAGGTTGCAAGTACTATTTTCAACGATTTGTCTTCTACTTTTTTACTTAACAATCAATTGTCTTGTTGTTTTGCCTTTTAATAGGTATTGAAATTATAGCTCTGCAAAGAAAAAGTTATATTTACTGGTATATTCCCTTAGATAAAGGACTCCGCCCATTGACTTGTAGAAAATTGCTTGTGCAAACAATGAACCCATCATTGTGATCACGGTACACCGTCACCGTTTTTTCCAAAATTATTCACGCTCCCTTTAAATCGGTCTTCTTTGCCCAATTGTTTACTAGAAAATAAGCACTAGAACACAACTTAACAATAGCGAGATTTTCAAGCCATTGGCCTTTTTTCCTTCAAAATCTCAACGGTACACCATGGTGATCCGTTGTCAGTAAATTAATTACAGTCTAATGAAATTATTTAGCAATGAACGGATCACCATGGTGTACCGTTGCAAATAAGCCTAAGAAATGTGCTGTTGTGGATTTCTACTAATTGTGCTTACACATAGTAATTACTACTAGTTCAGAACGATTAAACTTCCTAGTTTTTTCAAAACACAACGCCAAAATTAAGACGAAAAGGATGGTGATCCGTCAACGGTACACCACAATCCCGTGTAACCAAAATAGGAACAGAGTTTAGGACTGGGGATAGACTAGTTCAGGAAAACAAACACTCAGACGAACTTGCATCATTCCACTCTCTTAATCCAGACAAAGGAAGGTACACATAGAAGATAGGCGTTTATCATAGGCGTATCTCCTTTAAAGAAAACCCGCATATCTAAAATGGTCTTGGGTGCTCGCAGCTGAACCTAATGGCCTTCTAATAGTAACACCAAACCATGCCATAAGATGATATTTGCTGTTCATCTGAAATAATTTAGAAATACGACTTCCGCCGCTTTTGTATCTACCCTGCGAAGGTTGTACTTGACGGCTTGCAAAATGAGCTATACATATATGTAAGAAGACTTAAAAGAAATACGCTGTGCCTCAATTCGGTGGCCTCTTTCAAATGCAAGATGCGGTATTTATCTCTTCTTTTTTTCAATTAGATTTGGACTAATCGGTTATAAAATACGCGAATCGCGCTTGACGGGAATTCAATGTTCCAAGTGGCACAGCCCTTTCGCCTACCACACCAACTGCGCCGACTAACGCAGTCTTCCTCTATTATTTTAACTGGTAGCCTTATTTATCAGTAGTTATCAGGATATAAAACTTGACTTTGGAACCTTTTCAAACCTTCCTTTACAGCTAATGGCCTACTTTCACTTTGTGGTGATTCTTTTCTGATAAACACATCAGTCTCTCAAAATATCACTAGTGTCCGATTTTCTTTAATTGCTTGTGCAAACACAAATACAAAAACACACCAAAAAACACGGAAAATGTATATCACCAAACCAGTCTACATACTTTATAGTTTACTACAAAACCGTAATACTATCGCCAAAATTCTATTAACGACAACTAACATTGCTCACAAGCCTAAAACGATAACTTCAGCAATCGTCACATCACTTACGGCCTGAAAACAATTATTCCTGATAAATACAAGTCTCGGTCACAAATGTTGTAACACAGACGGCAATTTGCCCCCTCTCCCCCTTCAATGTTGATGTTTATGGGTTGGAGTGCAAAAACCAACCGGTAAATGCAACATTGATTGGAGGGAGGAGGAGGGGTACGTTATTAACAGCCTTGATGCGCTTCACTTGCTGTTAAAGCGAAAGTGTTACAACTATTTATGACCGAGATTGTAGGCCATTATTCTAAACACGGCATTCAGCCACGGCATTATTCTAAACACGGCATTCAGCAGCTTTTATTTTATGACATTGAGTAAGATAGTTCATGTAGTTTACATCGTTTTATCTTTCCTTGGTTTTAAATTTGCTGATGAATTGTACCGTGGTTAAATAAAGATTAAATAAATAATAAAATAACTAACATCATCATCTTTTTCTTCCTTGCGCAGTTGCCCCCGTGACCAGCACACTGGAATACGACTATGAACCGGAAGATGAGCATTTCTTTAGCGTCGATGCTTTCCGTTTCAAGAGGGGTTACGATGATGTTTATATTCACTGCAAGTTGACAGTTTGCCGCGAGGAGGATTCTGAGTCGCGCTGCGCAAAGGGATGCCAGGAGAATCGACGAAGGAGGTCGGTTAGTTCAGACGATTTGACTGTTAGTCTGACCCTTGGGCCTTTGCGACTGTCGGACGAGACAAACGAAGCAGGTAAGTTTGAGCGTAAAATCAAGTAATTCGAAACGAAAACCGTCCTTTTTCAGGTCATGATTCATCATACATCATAGATTCTCTTTGGTTGTTTCTTTGGCCTCCCCCCTTTTCTCCTTTGCTACTCTCTTAACCTTCATTTTCTCGTCTTAATCTTTACCCTTTTTCAGTTTCCTTCTTTCCTGCAATTCAGTTTTCTGTTGCTCTTACTTGTACTTTCTTGCGATCCTCCCTTACTTTGCTTCCTTGAATGTGGTTTCCTCCATGCCTTTTGTTTTTCTGATCCTTCTCTTCACAATCATCATCATCGTCATGATATCCTTCTCTTCCTTCCGGCTTTTCTTCCACTGGTCCCTTCTCCCTCACCCCCCCCCCCTCCCCCTCCTAACCTCATCGCCCCTGCTTCCTCTTTTTTCTTTCACCTTCCATCTAGTCTCCTAATCCTTCTTACAGCATGAATGTGACCTCTCTCCTTCTTGTTTTTCCAGTTGAAAAGAAGACTACCTTGAATGCAGACGAGTCCGCTAGCAGTGGTAGCTTGGGCGATGATTGTCGGGGCGTTAGTGGGTGTCCTGGGTACCGTTGTCATCGGCCTCGTTATCGCTGTCGTCGTCATCACTCGCCGTCGCCGATATGCCACCGAGGACAAGAGCGGCATGCTCGTTGTCGCCGAAGACATCTAGTTTGGTCAACGTTGAGCTGATTTCATGTCACGAAAACAATGTTAATTTCTTTTTTTAGGCTATCCCACATCTACAAATAACTTTTCTTTTATATGCTTTGGCATATGTAGTATTTAGAGCTTTTGATCATACCTACATGGCTGAGACTTGATTTTTTCAGTTCTGCATAGCTCCGACTGCCTGTGGACTAAGCGATGTCCTAAAATACTGTTCTAAGAAGCTGTGTTGTTTTAAGAAAGAAATTTTATTGCTTTTCATACGTTCCCCTTCATTTTCCATCAACAAAGCACAAAAGTTTCATTTTTGAAAGAACGCAGCATCTGACGCAGCCCATGTTTCTAAATTTGTTAAATCGAGTAACATCAAGGATTCACGTGTAGTTTGTCAGTGCAGAGGAAGAAATGATTGCGCATGCCGCAAAACATATTGCTTATTCTGAAAGCTGGCCTCAAAACAATGCGAACTGACTCAAACCAGCTTGAGTGTAGCTTTCATTATAAGCAAAAGATTAGCGTGAAAATTAATTTCTCTATCTTTATTTTTTTAACCTACTTTTTGAGGTGAATCGGTTTGAAAATAAGAAGGAAAAAAATAACATCTTGGAGCCCACTTCTTTTTTAAAGCCGATGAGCAGCTTTATAGTGATGCAACCTAACAAACGCTCGATAGCTAATTTACGCAACAATTTTGTTTTCGTTTATAAGCAGCCAGTCCTCTATATTCCGCAAAAAAGGCCTGATTATCAATTGCTAAGACATAATAAGCTGATTTGCAGTAGTTTGGGCAGATTTTAAAATTTCTTAAGGGCTCTTGCAAGTATTAAAATAAATGGTGTTGAATGAGAAATATTTGTTTTCTCTGTGTCTTCAGTTTAAATGTTAAATTCTAGTCCATAAAATTCATTAACACCTTGCTACCCTTAGCTGCTACATGTTTCACTTTGCTTTGATAGAGCGGTTTTCAATTGAGTGTCGAAAGTAATTAGCTAATTACTTTGGTTTTGCATCTACTTCGCTCAGTGATTGGTTCAAAGTTTTCGCGCCACTTTTTCAACCAATCAGAAGTGAAACCAAAACCAATTGTGGCTCGCGCGTGCACATTTTCCCGCCTTTTGTGTCGGCTACGTGTAATGACTTCGAGTTTTGATTGGCTTACTGGATTGTTTTCCGTCCTTTTGATTGGTTAAAGTAACTTCTATGGTTTTGGTTTTACGACACTCATTTTCAAAACCGCTCTATACTGTAGTAATTTGATAAGGGAATTTGACGTAAACTGGGGAAAAGTGCTGTTTGTTTCTCATCATCAGTGTCGGAAGCTTTTGCGAAACAAAGCAGATAACAATAGAGCGTTAGCTCTCAAATCATCCTCTACTTGAAACTTTTGAACACTTTTTTCAATTCTCCCAATCTTCCTTCCTTCCCTTAATTGATCTGAATTCGTTATTGATAACCATGCAGTGCTTTGCGGTGGTAGTAATCGTATTAACAATGCAATTAATCCTTCGTTTAAATTGCTACATTAACTACATGCTGAGTTAACCCTCTTCGTCACCAACTCCAATGAAGTTAGCGACTGAAAAAAAGACATTTTTTTTATAAAGCATCGCTTTTCCTCACGCTCCTTGTATACATCAACGACAACTGAGAATGCCTCTGTCGTTTCTAGCAACGGGAGTAAACTGCCAAAAGGCAACAAAGACGTGAAAATGTCAAGAGAGTCTCGTTTAGAACTTCTTATGAATGAGTTGCCCAAATCGATTTCGAATAAAATTGTGTCGAAAAAAGCTTGATCTCTCTCCAAAATCGTTTTTTGGACGTGGAATGCCCCCTGGCGATCCCAGAACCCTTTGCGTGTAAACAGGGATCCAATTACTGGCAACTCATTCATCGTAGGCGCGCCGCAAATTTCCCTTTCGTAAACGGTCATTGCCATTTGAAACGGTCGATGCCATTTATAACGGTCGACTACACACTTCACTTCAAAGAAAATTAACAGAAACAAAGTAAGAAAAAATATTAACAAAAATTAAGACAAAAAGGGGAAAAAACATTTATAAAAGAAAAAACTGGTGGAAAAAAAAGAGTCCGAAAATTTCAAGACACGAACTCGGGTTCTTAGCCCTCACCCTAAACAGAAACCCTAACCCGAACCCTAACTCATATGACCAGCGAGACACAACTCCCAGTAACCGCAACCTTTTGAGTTCTTAGACCTAATGAGTTTAATTCAGAGCTAAAAAATGGCATCGACCGTTTCAAATGGCAACGACCGTTTACGAAAGGGAAATAAGCGTAGGCGCATCTTTAAGTGCATCTTAAATTTTGCCATTCTTTTTAAAGATTGGATCACCAAGGAAAATCAAAATATGTGACTACACGAAAACCGCCATCAGCTTACGCTTCACTCAAATCGAATGGTCTTGCTAAAGAGATGACAGCAAATTGACAGTATTTTATGTAATCAAATACGCAATTACATCTGATAAATATCAAAAATTATTAACGACAAAGAAAAATCAGGTCTTTCGTCATAACCAGCGTTGCTGATTTCCCGCTGATAAACGTTACGTGTAATGCATTCTAGCCTGCGTGGCAGGCGATAGAAAAGGGACGGAAAAGCGCGCGCGCGCTTTCTCATTGCATTTACTCTGTGACCCATCTGGTGGGCGTGCTCAATGTTCATTTAAATGACAAGCGGTCTGTGTTGAAACCGGCGGTCTATTCACAAGAATCTCTTCACAGAAAACGCATGTTTAACGACTCTCAGCCTTTTGACAATCGGTCGAACTGCAAACAGCCTCAGGCAATTATCGCTCTGTAAATACCGCTATAGCAGTGTCACCTAGAGCAGAGTTTTGGGCTTCTCACAAATGTCGTTCTCCGTTTAAAAGTTTCTAATCACAGCTAGAAAATGGCCTTGACGAAGTTTCTGAGGATTGCTTCCGTTTTTGCCCTGTGGAAGTTGTTTGTCACAGAAGCAGAGGCAACCATTCCAGGTATGTGATATAATATGATAAGCTAAATCTGGAGTTCAATTAAGTAAGCACGAATTCGAAAGCACTTCTCACTGCCACACTCGTTCACACAGCTCAGTGTGGAAACACGATTGTGATAAAGGCAAGAGTTCCGTATAACGCTCTTCTTGATGGAAGGGTTTCTTCCACTGCTTGCTTTGATATTAATACTGTTTATTTTTAACACAATGCCGTTGATACTTATTTATTTCACATTCAATTATGATTTGAAAATGCTCTTAGCCACATGACGTCGACTGAGCTTCAGTCGGCTTTCATCTTTTTGCTACCTATTGAGTTAAGCTAACTCAGAACTGAGTTATTTAGCATTTCAAAACCATTTGCCGCTTATAAAATATTCCATATTTCTCCCTTATCCCTCGGGGAGCAGGGGAAAGAATCTAATCTAATCTAATCGAAAGATATTTTGAAAGTAAACTTCAATGCTGCAAAACTTATGAAGAGCTTATTTTAAGTGGCGCAAATTCTGTCCGGAAGACTTTAAAATCGCTTATAAAACTTCTGCTCCTTAGTGGGTTTGCTCACCGGTGAACACAGCTTTCGCTTGAATGGTTTCAAGACTTTCAGTGCCATTGTAAGAGCATATTTACATGAGATCTTCACACCATTGAGAAAATAGCATGGCATGCGCGCGTTGCACTTTCATTGATGAACTCAAATCTATTTACATACCTAGACACGATAAGTTTCTTATAAAAGTTGGAGGAAAGCTGTACATTGATTGCTGCATTAATGAAAACAATGTTAATAAGCTTAAAGGAAACATTAAGAGAGTCGGTTCCGGGTCATTGAGGGTAGGTAACCTATGTCTCTTCAGGGCCAAAACCTCTTTTACTACATCCATTTAGAAATCACTGGTGATCCTTGCAATGTGATTGACTTTTAGAAGCGCGATTTATTCACTTATCACATAGTTACGGGGTAAAATTACTGAATGCTGATTGGCTAAGACGGAGGGCATTTTTTCTTAACCACGAGGGTACTTTTGGTAATCAAGAGGGTATGATGACTGACCGGTTAACAGTTGCTTATCCAGAGCAAGTGAAGTTACACGAGAATCTTCTTCCAGATTCGACTCTGATTTAAGCTGCTTTTTGTCCACAAAAACACCGAATGAAAGCATGTTAAGTTGATCGTCATTTGTCGCGGCATGAACGGGCACCCTCAATAAGTTTGCCCTTTACGTGATAAACATGCAATCGCAATGTGCCCTCGTGCAATAAAGAATTATTTTCACTGGTATTTTCAAAGTTTTCCTAATTGCTCTCGTCGCGAATTTTGTGAAAACTTTGAAATACGCGTGAAATTAATCCCCGGGCCACAGGCGATTACATACAAATCGCAGCTCTTTGCTCTAAATCGCACCATTCCCCAGCCAATGAGAAAGGAACACTAAAACAAAACAACCAATCAGATTTCAAGGCTTGTTTAAGGTAACCAATCAAACTGCAGGACAAGTGAAAGACAAAGAAAACCATTGTGTGTTGTTCCCAAACTGTATCAATAAAAATACTGGTACTGACTAAAATTTGGTTATTCGAGCTATTAATACTAGTAATTTTTGTGTGATCTGTAAACGGATACAATAAAGTGGTAATTGAACTTCGTGTCGTGCAATGTTAGTCTGAAATCATACGTACTCACTCGTTCGGCGTTTGACGATCACATCCTAGATCTTTAAAAAAGCGAAGAGGTAAATTATGAACATCGAACTGGCTGCGCTCGAAGTCGGCACGTGTTTAAATGTGTGCGTTTGGTGTCTTTAAATTGTGCTCTTTACATTATATTGATGTAGCACAGGGATACCCTCATAAAGCAGTGGTTTAAGAGGGAGAAATGCAAAATTCAAGCACACTCTATCGCCACTCTTTCTAGTCTCTCCGAGAGAGTTCAGAAAAGGAACGCAGGCTCCTTTCTCGAAACAGCGGTTGGTAATCGAGCCTATCTGTGAAGCATCACATCCGGCGTTGCGTTACTCAAAGGAAGCTTACCTTATTCAACAGAGACCTGACTGCAATTTTTCTTTGTTCCAGTTTGTTCTCCTGATAATAACAACATCGATGTCTCTGCTAAAGGCCAGGGCGTGATCACAACACCCAACTTTCCAAATGGTCACAAAAGTGCTTCTTGCGTTTGGAAAATGCAGGCGCCAAACAACTTCCGCCTCGCAATTACTATCGATGTCCTGAAGCTGCAAAACTGGGAGGATCATATTGTGATACGTGATGGACCCGATGAGTCAAATCCGCAGATCGGCAAGTATGGTCCATGCGCTAGTGGCTCGGTGACGTTGTTCTCCAGTGATAGCTCTGTTTACCTGCAGGCCAGTTTTCCTGATTTTAGCTCAAACAACGAATTGAGGATCACGTACAGCCCTGTTAATCCTGGTAGGGACGAATGAAAAAAATAATTTAGTCGATTTTCCCTGTTTGGCTGGCCATGTTTCTTTTAAGAAAAAAACTGCTCGAAAGGGACTTTTCAGAAATCACAGAGAGGTGGGATGGGAGATTTTCAGTGAAGAGTTCTTTGAAATATAACCACCCTCCCCAAGGTGTTGGGTGAGGAGGCCTTGGCCCTTCCGTTGCGTTTGTAACACGCTCCATGCATTAGCAATAGGGAAGATTAGCAGCCTGGGACGGAAACCGGAAGTGGGCACCTTCTTTATACTAGAACAGCTAGAACAGTGCTCTCCCACTTTCTGAAACTAAAGATTGTTTTTCACTAGCGAAGGAATCGGAGCCGGAGCCGTAATCAGAAGCGCAGAGCGATACGATCTAGTAAAAATCAAACTGTCGGAGTCGGAAGCAGAATACCGATTCCGCTTATGACTCGGTCGCTTGTGATACAGTGAAAACTGCGTCGTCGGAGTCGGAAGCAGAAGCGAAAGAATAAACCAATCACAATGCTTGATTCCAAGCATTGTTATTGGTTGGTTCTCCTGCTTCTGCTTCGGACTCTGACGATCTAGTTTTCACTGGTTCATAAGCGACGGAGTCATAAGCGGAGTTGGAAGAAAATGGAAACGTTCTGATTCTTCCGACTCCGATTCCGTCGAGCTTTATGACTCCGCTTACGACTCCGATCTTTGATTTTCACTACGTCATAAGCGCTATACGACTCTGACCACGACTCCCGACGCTAGTGGTGAAAACCAGCCTTAATCGTCTCTAATACTGAAAAGATACTTAACAATATTAACGCGGTCGTGTCAAGGGACGTTAACGGGAAAACATCTCACTTCCGGTTACTTACCGTGTTTCAAAAACTGGCTCGCTCAAGCTCCTTAATACCTAACACACTGCAATGTTGTGTTGTTATAAAATGATACGCAACAGAGAATTAAAGCAGCTATTGTTTATTACTTCTCGGATTTTAGACAATTGGCAATCTGCTTTGAGTGTAAATTCAATAAACCACGCACATGAAATGCTGTCGGGATGCGTTGTGACCTTTATATTTTCAATGGCTTACATTGTTTTTTGCACGTTTTTCCCTTTGTCATAATGTACTCTAACATTTAAACATCTTTTCATTTTTACTCTCTATTATTTGTCCACGGACACTCCCTTTTGAAGGGCTCGAAGAGTTGTGACCCTCCCTTGGGGGAGTAAATAACCTTGCATATCCTCGAAGAAGAAACCACCAGACTTTACGTCAAATCCCTGGATCTCCCTTCGCCCTCAAGGGCCACGGGTCAATAGCCCATTCGGCTTCACCTCATGGGCTATTGACCCGTAGCCCGCAGGGGCTACGGGTCTAATTGTTAATATCCTCGAAGAAACCCCCAGAATTACGTCAAACCCCTGGATCTCTTTTTAGCTCCATTTGTCGTATGGGCTGTGCTTTCCAAAAATACCACGAACCCCATCCCTACTTAATCGCGTCGCGTATAGTGTTAAACAGAAAGACTATAAATGGTTGTTTCATTTTGTTTTGCAGATTGATATTAGTTGTTCAAACCCCAACCCCCCCTGCCCCCCCCCCCCCCCCCCCCCGAGAAGAAGAAATCCTCCAAGTAAGTTTTGGTGATCGATGTCGGGATATGGGATACGGGATTTCCGGAAGCGGAAAATTAGAGATAAGAGGGGTACAACTTTGGTGGTGTCTGTTTTTAATTACTGCGACTTGAAATTCAGAGCTTCCATCTAAACAGAATCGTGTGAGCCAATTAAGTTTATTTCTAACAATTCAGTCTTTGAAACCATATTTCGCGGTGGACATTTACGTCACACGTAGCATAACGGATTGATAAATATATTTCTTCAAAAGGTTTCCCGTGTTAAAGACCCACATCCGTCCAAAAGTCAATGCCGGTCACTTCATAAAAAATAATAATAATAATAATAATAATAATAATTAATAATAATAAATTTACAAGAACTTACTTCATAATAATAATCATGATAAAAATCTTGAATGGGCGTTCTCTGATAATGATGATGATGATGACGGACGACGACAACGACAACCACGATGATTGACGATCAATGACGGACGATAAGAATGCCGATGACAACGCCGATGATGACTATAATGACGGACGACGGAAATGACGACGACGAATCGACGGCGGACGACATGACAGCGCGTACGCACGACGACCTGAGT
Source organism: Montipora foliosa (assembly GCF_036669935.1). Lineage (NCBI taxonomy): Eukaryota > Metazoa > Cnidaria > Anthozoa > Scleractinia > Acroporidae > Montipora > Montipora foliosa. The sequence continues at coordinate 4,792 of NW_027179467.1, read as the reverse complement.
GTGCGACAATGATCGAGAAGAAGACGACGACGTCAACGACGAAGACGACGATGATGACGACGACGAAGACGATGTCGACGACGACGATGACGACGACGACGATGACGATGACAATGACGACGACGTCGACGAATTTTGTTCAAGTGCAGAGTTGTGGGCACAGCGACTGTAGGCACCAATTGGGGACACTATACATTAAATAAATCAAAACAATAATTTCAAATTGTAGGTTGGTTTTTGAGGAGACGGGACAACCGTTAGTAACCGGGGAAGAAACATTCTCTCCGAAGCAGAGCAGAGAACCAACGATCTCAACCCACATGTGAAGCCAAAGTATGGAAATCGAACCCAGGTCCCAATGGTGGGAGGCGAAGTGGCGCCATCCACTACTTCCTAGTTTTTCGACGCAGGTGTAATAAGACGTGTTACCTGATTGGCTGTACGTCAAAGCTACTACAGTAGTTTCGAGTGATACGAATGTCATGCATTTGCATTGGCATTTTAGACGAATATAGACCTTAAACGTTCACAATCTCTTCATACAACTTGGCCACAATGCTCGTTTTGGAACAATTTCAGCATGGGAATTACAGCAAGAAACAAGGTCAATTGAAACTAGTATGATGACCTACAATCTTAGCCATTTCAAATGAAAAATGAAGACCACCCCGTCCCCCAGATGCAATGATCTAAAATTGGCGGGGTTCAACTTGCGCGCGGATTTGTCATTGCGTTTTGGGCGAGGGGGCCACTAATTTTCTCGGATGGCTCTCTTTCCCGCCATTCCAATTAATCTATTTGTTAAACTCTGAAAAACAATTTTCCTGTATATTCCCATGCGACGGTTTCACTTGTGTCCCAGGCGGTCGTCTTGGGCATTTATGTGGGTGAATGTTTCAGGGAGTAGTTAGAGAGAGAAAAATGTTTTTTTTCTTCCTGCAGGTCCCTGCAAGTCCCAAAACTTACCTTCCTAATTTCATTTTCAGGCCTTCTGTAGTGCGGATACTAAAATCCAACAGAGTTCTGGAGTTATATCAAGTCCAAACTTTCATCAACAACTACGGAGCATCTCAGAGTTGTGGTCTGGACAATAACTGCTCCAGAGGGGTACCGTGTGCAGCTCACAATCCATTGGTTCGGTTGTAGAGGACCATCGATTACTCCCCGAATCGACCGGGTAGCTGCTACGACGATTCCTTGATTAGAAGTGAGCTGTTGGAAGCGAGTCCAGACAAATTGATAAGCTCTGTGGATGCAAGGGCCTGATAAATCGTGTGTTCCTCCCCGGAGAAGATGTGGGCTCGAGTTCTCTTCGTATAAAAAAGCTAAACTGGCCTGGCTTCTATGCAACATACCAAAACTCTCTGTTGAGTAGTGCAACAAAATTTTGTAAATAAACGCGCCTGTAGTTAAAAGATAGAGTGGCTCTTAGACTTGAAGGGGACACTTTCGAGGTGAGCTTGTATCTAATAAGATTACATTACCAAAACCAACGATTACAAAAGCAACATTTCTTAATTCCAATTCGATCCGGCGTGCAAGGACTTCCTGAATAAAAACCACCTTCCAGTCGAGTGGAGCTTCGTCGATAAATATTCCGAAATTTCTGGAAAAAGAAGTAAGTGCATTATTCCTGTATTTCGACATTTTTGAGCGCATCTCGTGTAGAGAAAGCGATGTCGCTTTAAACTTTTTGCGCAATCTGATTCGGTGTATTCGCTCAAAAATGAGCCGTTTTCTGATTGGCTATCACAAAGTTGCGTGACACGTTGCCGCGAGCTGCGTTGTTTAGTCTGGTGGTTATCGACAACGTTAAACGTAACCAGTCAGATTGGCCCGAAAATATTTACAAAACAATTGTGGTCAACTAAAATATATTTTTATTTTCTCGATTATTTCAGGCCCCTGCAGGAATGTACTGCTGGTGATACCAATTGCACAATTAGGCACCATGCCTGCTGTCTCGGCTTTGACGCCCAAGGGACAAGTTTGCACTGTGCTGAGAGTAAGTGCCGTACAGTCACAAAATGCTCATTTCACCAATCCCTGTTTCTGTGTAAAGGAAAAAACGAAAATAGTTTCGCTTTATTGTCTTTAAGCCCCCACCCCGAAGACACAAGTATCAGCCTTCCCGCGGAAGCCCTTCTTCACCTATCGCCATCTTTGCCTCCGAGCAGAACGGGAAAGGGGGGGGGGTCTTAACCCCCCCCCAAAGGCTCATTGACCAGAAGCCAAGTGCCAAAAGACTTTTGAGTAAGTTAGCGTCTAAGCCTACCACAACTTCTCGGCTCTACTCCGAGTTCAGTCCAATCCAGATCAAAAGTAGTATTATTCAAGAGCTCCTAGAACAGTACACAGGTAAACCCAATTTCTCCATCAACAAGGAAAAAGCAAATTCCATGGCACAGACGTCCTCCAATGGAAACAAGAAGTCCGTTCGTCTCAAAAACAAATTCACTGATTTCAAGTTATGTTGGCTCTGCAGCGACTTCTTCACCAAACGCAATCTTTGTCTCCGAGTAGAAAGGAGTCTTCAGCATATGACCAGCAGCCAAGTCCTAAAACAACTTCGAATGAGTTAGCGGTCAAAGACTTCAACGACTTCTCGGACGCTCTCACGAGTTTTCCCAGTCCCAATCCAGATCAAAAGCAGCTATTATCAAGAGCTTCCTGAACAGTACGACAGGTAACCAATTCCTCCATCACCAAGGACAAAAAACAAGCACAAAATTAGCCATGGCACAGACGTCCTCATGGGAAACAAGAAGTCCGATTTCGTCTCAAAAACAACTTCACTAATTTCCCAGTTATGTTGGCTCCTGCAGCGACACCGTACATCTCCAAACATTGGAGGCAAGAAACACATGATAGAAATGGCGGAAAAAAAAAGGTTGCTTTTTATTCATCGTGGTTACTGGTGAAGTATAATCATGATGATTAAGGTATTCAGTTTTGTCTCACGATGTGGTCAACTTGCTGATGCTAGCGGAGCCAAAATCCTGTTTAAACAAGGTGACTCGTAACCAGTCCGAACCTCATCGCCTGATGAAGAACTAGGCAGTATGGCAATCGAAACGGTTCGCGATCTACATCACACGTGACCCACATCGAGAGGACCAAAGGAGAATACTTTATTATTACATGATAGAAATTGCTCAATTCAATCTTTTAATTTTTGGTAAACTGTAAAAGTGTAATAATCACTGCTCTCATATTTTTCCACCAGCGTCCGACAGGTCACCGCATTACGTTGGATACCGAGGCCAGTAAGTCATATATTATATTTTTTCAGATGATAAACGGTCATTCGCGACACTAAAAAGAAACATTCGCCATCACATTGTTCTCAGACCCCAACGGACGGCACTCGCTGAGTAATCATGTGAACGAAAAATACCGAGGGTATTGTTGTTTAGCCAAACAAGTTTGGAGAATTGTTTAGTTGCACAAATCTATGGCGAGATGATTGAGTTCAAGGTGTTAACTCGCCTGTTAAAATGCTGGAGTCATTGAAAAACATCAGATTGTTTGGGTTTGTTTACGGGTTGAAATGGAAATTACATTATGCATTTCCCTTTACATTCTTTCCAATAAGAGGCTGCAATTCTTGCATTTACCTATGTGACTTGGGCCTTCTGCATGCCACTGCAGGCCCTTCTTTCGTTTTTTTTTGTCGGGGGCGCCGCCTCGTTCTCAAATCGGGTTTACACAAAGCCACCACAGGAAGAATGAAAAAAAAAAAAACGATTTCTGCCGTTTTATAGGCCGCCAAATACAACACCCGCGATTCTCTCTGGTAATCAAATCTCCTAAAGAAACCACCTTATTTGTTACTCGTCGCATGTGATTCAAGTTATTTAGCTTTTTGCTGTTGTTTCTTTATTTATGGCCTCCAAGGTCTTTATAAAGCAAACTCTTGTTTTCAGTTGTATTCTTAACATCTAAAACTTTTTGAGAAATTTCAAGAAAGCGCTCCATTTCTGTGAAAAAGGTTTGGGTGTGAGATCAAAAAATCGGGGCCAGGTTATTTTGGATCTTCAGGCTGGCATGGTCTGCGACGGACCCAATTGGTGTCTGCGTTAAGTTTCCTTTATTTTCCGAATACCTGATGTGACCCGAGATTTTTACAACCACTCTCCAGGTCGTCGCAATATAAAATTGAGCTACTACCTAACACCAGGCCCGTAGCAATGTACTCACAAGGCGTAACAAACCAGTGTCTGACACTTGCAGACTGCAGACTAACCCTAAATCACAGTTATTGAAAGCCAACCGTTTTAAAATGGGTGCTAAGACTGTTTATCAGCGCTATTTGGAAGGGGTGCTTAGAACTAAACTAATTTATTAAAAATAATTGCGATAGTACGCGCACTCTTATTGGTAACTAGCTGTGTGTTTGGATGAGAGTGTGGAAAACACGGCTGTGACATCACACGAAGTTTTTGATGTTGTTTATCGTGTTGTCAGACGCGCGTTTTGATTGGCTGGTAAGACAGTATATGAAGCGTTTGTATCAAGAAAATCTGTCGTCTGCAGTTTGTCATACACCTACAGTTAATCAGGAGCTAACGTTTTCTAACGACTCTAACAGCTAAAGGCTACGTTTCTAATTCTGATTGGATGTGTATGGGGCCCGACATTTTGAAGCCGATCACCAGGCCGTAGCTACGTAAAAACAGCTAATGGCTTAGGGTCTATTTAAAGGACTTCTGGTTCTGTGTCGGTGGGTGTTTGAAGTACAGTTTTAATTTAATTAACACCAAATTTTCATGCAAAAATAGTAATATCCCGA
>NW_027179466.1:0-19422 GCF_036669935.1 Montipora foliosa | reverse complement strand
ATAAATAAATCATTTTATAGAGCAGTTAAGGTTTCGCATTTTATTGTTGTTTAAAATGTTCCAGATCAGGGCCCAGGCCTTAATTCACCTGAGTACAACTACTCTGGACAAAAACTGAAACTTAGCATAAAACGTGCAGGAAAAATGTTTAATCGGAGTTCCATAATCCAGGTGTTCGCTAGTTTAAGAATGCAATGCATGTGTATGTGGTTAAATTGATATACAGCTCTGGAGTTTCGAGCTTTCAGACTTTTTAAGTCTTGTCTGTATAATATAATAAGATGCATTTACGAGCTGGTGAGTAAGTGACGTCACTTTCCTAGATCCAACCTTCTGAGGTCCAATCGGTCCTATTTAAACGTGATCAATGACGGACCAAAACTTAATCTCAAAATATTCAGCCTTTGTATAAAATCAAAGCTCAAACGTTTGCCAGTCAGGTGTTGAACAAACTCAATTTCAAAATCTAAATATGAAAAAAAGGATTTTTTTAAACATATACGAGCACTTTAACAACTTCAACAACATTGATCCCAATGCAGTTTCTTATTAGTGTAGGTTTGTTGCTCGCATATACTCCAAAAAATGTGGAAACCTTTAACTTGTAGTTTTAAATGATGTCCGTATCAAGTCCCTAATTACTGGGTTACCACATCGCAATCCAGACAGAAATCGAGTTCAATTTCTCCATTTCTTTTTTTCTTTTTTTCTCGTATTGGGAAACGTCTTTACTGTCGCTTTCCTGCTAAGTAGTGTCTTTGTGTGCAGAGTCCTCTGCGCGGAAGTTTTGTAGGTTTCAGGGGGTAGTAGAAAGTGTAGATTTTTATCCGGTGGACACGTTAGAATATTTAATAACCTGCAATGACATTTAGTCATTGGAAGGGTTTTAGTGGATCTTTAAACAAAATATACTATTATGGAGCTCAAGAATGGAACGTCAATTGGATAAACGGGACAGGCGGTGGAAAATAAATATCTACACTCTTAATAGTGACGAGTAATTGTCTTCGATAACAATTGATCTTCCCGTCGATATCAAAGTGAGCTTTGTTGCTAATATTTTCTAACGGTAGAGTTATGCACAACAATGAAACCAAATGGCGCATTCTGTATGGGTTTAACAAACATTGAAGGAATCTAACGCCTTGAAGAATCTGTGTTTACTGAAGTCGCATTTCAGTTGTCTTAATATTTACTTATTTGTATTTAACTCTGCAGTCGACAGGTAAAAATAAGTGGAAATGTGACGGAAGAATTATTTGAAAGAAAGTTGTCTTTTTGTGCTATATTATTCACGGAAAAGGTTCTTCAAGAAGAAGTTCACCCGAAAACGGTACTTTCCCCTCGTCTAATAGTAGGAAGTTAGTGTTAAAGGGACAGTTTCACGGTTTTGCGCAGGTCCAAGCTTTATCGCTAGCAGTTGTAAATTTTACGGTTTCTTACTGAACCAGATGATGTTAATTAAACAGAGTATTAAGTCAAGTACACTGAATGACTAAGGCCCAAAATTTGGTGAAGACACTGCGGGTTTACAAAGAACTTAGTTTTGATCTCGAATTTATTGTACGGGCGAAAATTTATTCTACGCACGAGTAGTCATAACGCACGAGTATCTATGCGCATGCAGTAGGTTCATAACACAAAGGAAATGATTCCAAAGTAATTCCAATGAGTAATACATTACTGTGGGATTGTTTCCGTTTCTTGCATCAGTGCTTTCGATGTTTCAATAACAATGGAATTATATGGGCTGACGTGACAGTTTGCCCATGCGCAGAGACGTGAAACTCTCCCTTTAAGATCATGTACTTCCCAAAGTTTCAGCTTCCAAAGAGCTTTCTAACCTTTAATTATTAAATGCCTAGTCAAATCTCGCACGATCACCGCCATCTTAAATTAGCTCAGCAGCCCGGCGGAATGTTCATAACGTTATTGAGGGCAACCTGAAGTTTTGTAAAAAGCTTGAACACACAAGCTGTTACGATTCCTTTTCGTATTCCAGCAACATAAACTGCTCAAAAAGGTCAGAAAAAGACAGCAAAAGAGGTATTGTTGTAATTGTCGCCCAGTAAAAAGAAAACCTCAGCAAACCTCAGTAATCAAGCTTGACAGTTCATGCTCTACACATTTCCGAGAAGCATGGTCCCCCAAAGGACTTAGGAGAAATTTTACTGTCTAATAAAGAAGTGCGAAAACAACTTTGGTTGCTTGTGTATGGAACACTTTTTTAATTAAATGCTCAATGTACAAGTGACTATTTTTTTTACATTTGTTCCCTTTATTGTTTTAACACTCCCTTCCACGTAGTTGTACATTTTTAGTTCATTATTTATCCATATAATTTGTGTTAATTTTATTTCCTAACAATAAACTTCATAATTACTGAAGCACGATAAAAACGTCAATTTCTTTTTTACAACCTTTTTAAAATAAAAAGAGATGCGTTTCCCTTTATAATATCTGATTTTTGTCCCACTTTGTCCAAGGATATTTATGCAAATTTCAAAACTTAAACAGAAAGGGATGTGTAGTTTTCATCAGCCTTCAGAAATTGTTTACATATGACAGATCTCCCAGGATGGAATGACTGTTCTTTTCTTTGTTCCCAGTTAAATATATATGGACCCAAATTCATTTCCACACGCACGCACTTGAAATAGAAAAAGGTTTTCCCCTCTAAGAGCAAATATGTTTTTTTTTTCAATAAATTTACGCTGGAAACAAGGTCTGGAAGGGGGTCCTGATCCCGCATTCCCCTCCCTTTTCACGCGAAGCCCGAATCACGTTTCTTTCCTCAAAATTATTTAAAAGGACTAATTTTGCATAAGCTAATGAAGTTAGATGTAGATTTGCCCTTTGGTTGTTATTTGATTTTACGCGTGTTGTGAAACTACTGCAAAATGCAATTAGTTCTTCATACCTCAGTACGATGAAAGAGCCTGATATGAAAGAGTGGATGGTTCTTCCTGTACGCGTGCGCAGTCCTTGATAAAACAGTTCACAGACTGCGTCTTCCCAATGGGTGCTACTGTCCTCATTGTCGCTGGAGTCAGTCATACTCTGACAGCTGGTCATCAGCTGAACTGGGTCCTCAGTAACTCGACCAACAGGTAGCTCTATCATCAATCCAGTAAAAGTTTTTAAATGCTTTTGAAATTTAAAAAGCTCTTTTTATCCGCGCTGAGCGAGACATAAAACATTTCCTGTGGATCGTCTGTGGCCAGGAGAACGACACCAAAACTCCGACAGTGCGCTCCATAGAAGCAGAGCTGGCATAATTACTTGCCATTGCTCGCGGTTAAACAATCCTCTCGATAAAAGTAAAAAGCTAAGAGCTTGAGCGTTATGAAATGTGTCGAGTATAATCAACCACGTGCGACACGCTCACTCTCCACAGTGTCTCCAGGCATCTTGCAAATAATTAATAGGTTACAATAGTTTTAAGTAATACTTTTTTGTAATATAAAAAGCAGACAACTTCTTTCTTTCTCTTTAAGAAAGAGATTTGCCAAATTTTTTTCCAAACCCTAAAATATTAATTCTCACAGAAGTTGCATCTTCTTCGATAGAGTGGTTTACTTGACCGTGAAATATATAGGAATATTACACGTATATGTGCGTAAAAGTCCAACCACATGGTGTATACAACATCCAGGATGACAAAATACATGAACGAAATTATTCTAACCACAGTCTTGGATGTATAAGTCCAACCACAGTGTGGATGTATAAGTCCAACCACAGTGTGGATGTATAAGTCCAACCACAGTGTGGATGTATAAGTCCAACCACAGTGTGGATGTATAAGTCCAACCACAGTGTGGATGTATAAGTCCAACCACAGTGTGGATGTATAAGTCCAACCACAGTGTGGATGTATAAGTCCAACCACAGTGTGGATGTATAAGTCCAACCACAGTGTGGATGTATAAGTCCAACCACAGTGTGGATGTATAAGTCCAACCACAGTGTGGATGTATAAGTCCAACCACAGTGTGGATGTATAAGTCCAACCACAGTGTGGATGTATAAGTCCAACCACAGTGTGGATGTATAAGTCCAACCACAGTGTGGATGTATAAGTCCAACCACAGTGTGGATGTATAAGTCCAACCACAGTGTGGATGTATAAGTCCAACCACAGTGTGGATGTATAAGTCCAACCACAGTGTGGATGTATAAGTCCAACCACAGTGTGGATGTATAAGTCCAACCACAGTGTGGATGTATAAGTCCAACCACAGTGTGGATGTATAAGTCCAACCACAGTGTGGATGTATAAGTCCAACCACAGTGTGGATGTATAAGTCCAACCACAGTGTGGATGTATAAGTCCAACCACAGTGTGGATGTATAAGTCCAACCACAGTGTGGATGTATAAGTCCAACCACAGTGTGGATGTATAAGTCCAACCACAGTGTGGATGTATAAGTCCAACCACAGTGTGGATGTATAAGTCCAACCACAGTGTGGATGTATAAGTCCAACCACAGTGTGGATGTATAAGTCCAACCACAGTGTGGATGTATAAGTCCAACCACAGTGTGGATGTATAAGTCCAACCACAGTGTGGATGTATAAGTCCAACCACAGTGTGGATGTATAAGTCCAACCACAGTGTGGATGTATAAGTCCAACCACAGTGTGGATGTATAAGTCCAACCACAGTGTGGATGTATAAGTCCAACCACAGTGTGGATGTATAAGTCCAACCACAGTGTGGATGTATAAGTCCAACCACAGTGTGGATGTATAAGTCCAACCACAGTGTGGATGTATAAGTCCAACCACAGTGTGGATGTATAAGTCCAACCACAGTGTGGATGTATAAGTCCAACCACAGTGTGGATGTATAAGTCCAACCACAGTGTGGATGTATAAGTCCAACCACAGTGTGGATGTATAAGTCCAACCACAGTGTGGATGTATAAGTCCAACCACAGTGTGGATGTATAAGTCCAACCACAGTGTGGATGTATAAGTCCAACCACAGTGTGGATGTATAAGTCCAACCACAGTGTGGATGTATAAGTCCAACCACAGTGTGGATGTATAAGTCCAACCACAGTGTGGATGTATAAGTCCAACCACAGTGTGGATGTATAAGTCCAACCACAGTGTGGATGTATAAGTCCAACCACAGTGTGGATGTATAAGTCCAACCACAGTGTGGATGTATAAGTCCAACCACAGTGTGGATGTATAAGTCCAACCACAGTGTGGATGTATAAGTCCAACCACAGTGTGGATGTATAAGTCCAACCACAGTGTGGATGTATAAGTCCAACCACAGTGTGGATGTATAAGTCCAACCACAGTGTGGATGTATAAGTCCAACCACAGTGTGGATGTATAAGTCCAACCACAGTGTGGATGTATAAGTCCAACCACAGTGTGGATGTATAAGTCCAACCACAGTGTGGATGTATAAGTCCAACCACAGTGTGGATGTATAAGTCCAACCACAGTGTGGATGTATAAGTCCAACCACAGTGTGGATGTATAAGTCCAACCACAGTGTGGATGTATAAGTCCAACCACAGTGTGGATGTATAAGTCCAACCACAGTGTGGATGTATAAGTCCAACCACAGTGTGGATGTATAAGTCCAACCACAGTGTGGATGTATAAGTCCAACCACAGTGTGGATGTATAAGTCCAACCACAGTGTGGATGTATAAGTCCAACCACAGTGTGGATGTATAAGTCCAACCACAGTGTGGATGTATAAGTCCAACCACAGTGTGGATGTATAAGTCCAACCACAGTGTGGATGTATAAGTCCAACCACAGTGTGGATGTATAAGTCCAACCACAGTGTGGATGTATAAGTCCAACCACAGTGTGGATGTATAAGTCCAACCACAGTGTGGATGTATAAGTCCAACCACAGTGTGGATGTATAAGTCCAACCACAGTGTGGATGTATAAGTCCAACCACAGTGTGGATGTATAAGTCCAACCACAGTGTGGATGTATAAGTCCAACCACAGTGTGGATGTATAAGTCCAACCACAGTGTGGATGTATAAGTCCAACCACAGTGTGGATGTATAAGTCCAACCACAGTGTGGATGTATAAGTCCAACCACAGTGTGGATGTATAAGTCCAACCACAGTGTGGATGTATAAGTCCAACCACAGTGTGGATGTATAAGTCCAACCACAGTGTGGATGTATAAGTCCAACCACAGTGTGGATGTATAAGTCCAACCACAGTGTGGATGTATAAGTCCAACCACAGTGTGGATGTATAAGTCCAACCACAGTGTGGATGTATAAGTCCAACCACAGTGTGGATGTATAAGTCCAACCACAGTGTGGATGTATAAGTCCAACCACAGTGTGGATGTATAAGTCCAACCACAGTGTGGATGTATAAGTCCAACCACAGTGTGGATGTATAAGTCCAACCACAGTGTGGATGTATAAGTCCAACCACAGTGTGGATGTATAAGTCCAACCACAGTGTGGATGTATAAGTCCAACCACAGTGTGGATGTATAAGTCCAACCACAGTGTGGATGTATAAGTCCAACCACAGTGTGGATGTATAAGTCCAACCACAGTGTGGATGTATAAGTCCAACCACAGTGTGGATGTATAAGTCCAACCACAGTGTGGATGTATAAGTCCAACCACAGTGTGGATGTATAAGTCCAACCACAGTGTGGATGTATAAGTCCAACCACAGTGTGGATGTATAAGTCCAACCACAGTGTGGATGTATAAGTCCAACCACAGTGTGGATGTATAAGTCCAACCACAGTGTGGATGTATAAGTCCAACCACAGTGTGGATGTATAAGTCCAACCACAGTGTGGATGTATAAGTCCAACCACAGTGTGGATGTATAAGTCCAACCACAGTGTGGATGTATAAGTCCAACCACAGTGTGGATGTATAAGTCCAACCACAGTGTGGATGTATAAGTCCAACCACAGTGTGGATGTATAAGTCCAACCACAGTGTGGATGTATAAGTCCAACCACAGTGTGGATGTATAAGTCCAACCACAGTGTGGATGTATAAGTCCAACCACAGTGTGGATGTATAAGTCCAACCACAGTGTGGATGTATAAGTCCAACCACAGTGTGGATGTATAAGTCCAACCACAGTGTGGATGTATAAGTCCAACCACAGTGTGGATGTATAAGTCCAACCACAGTGTGGATGTATAAGTCCAACCACAGTGTGGATGTATAAGTCCAACCACAGTGTGGATGTATAAGTCCAACCACAGTGTGGATGTATAAGTCCAACCACAGTGTGGATGTATAAGTCCAACCACAGTGTGGATGTATAAGTCCAACCACAGTGTGGATGTATAAGTCCAACCACAGTGTGGATGTATAAGTCCAACCACAGTGTGGATGTATAAGTCCAACCACAGTGTGGATGTATAAGTCCAACCACAGTGTGGATGTATAAGTCCAACCACAGTGTGGATGTATAAGTCCAACCACAGTGTGGATGTATAAGTCCAACCACAGTGTGGATGTATAAGTCCAACCACAGTGTGGATGTATAAGTCCAACCACAGTGTGGATGTATAAGTCCAACCACAGTGTGGATGTATAAGTCCAACCACAGTGTGGATGTATAAGTCCAACCACAGTGTGGATGTATAAGTCCAACCACAGTGTGGATGTATAAGTCCAACCACAGTGTGGATGTATAAGTCCAACCACAGTGTGGATGTATAAGTCCAACCACAGTGTGGATGTATAAGTCCAACCACAGTGTGGATGTATAAGTCCAACCACAGTGTGGATGTATAAGTCCAACCACAGTGTGGATGTATAAGTCCAACCACAGTGTGGATGTATAAGTCCAACCACAGTGTGGATGTATAAGTCCAACCACAGTGTGGATGTATAAGTCCAACCACAGTGTGGATGTATAAGTCCAACCACAGTGTGGATGTATAAGTCCAACCACAGTGTGGATGTATAAGTCCAACCACAGTGTGGATGTATAAGTCCAACCACAGTGTGGATGTATAAGTCCAACCACAGTGTGGATGTATAAGTCCAACCACAGTGTGGATGTATAAGTCCAACCACAGTGTGGATGTATAAGTCCAACCACAGTGTGGATGTATAAGTCCAACCACAGTGTGGATGTATAAGTCCAACCACAGTGTGGATGTATAAGTCCAACCACAGTGTGGATGTATAAGTCCAACCACAGTGTGGATGTATAAGTCCAACCACAGTGTGGATGTATAAGTCCAACCACAGTGTGGATGTATAAGTCCAACCACAGTGTGGATGTATAAGTCCAACCACAGTGTGGATGTATAAGTCCAACCACAGTGTGGATGTATAAGTCCAACCACAGTGTGGATGTATAAGTCCAACCACAGTGTGGATGTATAAGTCCAACCACAGTGTGGATGTATAAGTCCAACCACAGTGTGGATGTATAAGTCCAACCACAGTGTGGATGTATAAGTCCAACCACAGTGTGGATGTATAAGTCCAACCACAGTGTGGATGTATAAGTCCAACCACAGTGTGGATGTATAAGTCCAACCACAGTGTGGATGTATAAGTCCAACCACAGTGTGGATGTATAAGTCCAACCACAGTGTGGATGTATAAGTCCAACCACAGTGTGGATGTATAAGTCCAACCACAGTGTGGATGTATAAGTCCAACCACAGTGTGGATGTATAAGTCCAACCACAGTGTGGATGTATAAGTCCAACCACAGTGTGGATGTATAAGTCCAACCACAGTGTGGATGTATAAGTCCAACCACAGTGTGGATGTATAAGTCCAACCACAGTGTGGATGTATAAGTCCAACCACAGTGTGGATGTATAAGTCCAACCACAGTGTGGATGTATAAGTCCAACCACAGTGTGGATGTATAAGTCCAACCACAGTGTGGATGTATAAGTCCAACCACAGTGTGGATGTATAAGTCCAACCACAGTGTGGATGTATAAGTCCAACCACAGTGTGGATGTATAAGTCCAACCACAGTGTGGATGTATAAGTCCAACCACAGTGTGGATGTATAAGTCCAACCACAGTGTGGATGTATAAGTCCAACCACAGTGTGGATGTATAAGTCCAACCACAGTGTGGATGTATAAGTCCAACCACAGTGTGGATGTATAAGTCCAACCACAGTGTGGATGTATAAGTCCAACCACAGTGTGGATGTATAAGTCCAACCACAGTGTGGATGTATAAGTCCAACCACAGTGTGGATGTATAAGTCCAACCACAGTGTGGATGTATAAGTCCAACCACAGTGTGGATGTATAAGTCCAACCACAGTGTGGATGTATAAGTCCAACCACAGTGTGGATGTATAAGTCCAACCACAGTGTGGATGTATAAGTCCAACCACAGTGTGGATGTATAAGTCCAACCACAGTGTGGATGTATAAGTCCAACCACAGTGTGGATGTATAAGTCCAACCACAGTGTGGATGTATAAGTCCAACCACAGTGTGGATGTATAAGTCCAACCACAGTGTGGATGTATAAGTCCAACCACAGTGTGGATGTATAAGTCCAACCACAGTGTGGATGTATAAGTCCAACCACAGTGTGGATGTATAAGTCCAACCACAGTGTGGATGTATAAGTCCAACCACAGTGTGGATGTATAAGTCCAACCACAGTGTGGATGTATAAGTCCAACCACAGTGTGGATGTATAAGTCCAACCACAGTGTGGATGTATAAGTCCAACCACAGTGTGGATGTATAAGTCCAACCACAGTGTGGATGTATAAGTCCAACCACAGTGTGGATGTATAAGTCCAACCACAGTGTGGATGTATAAGTCCAACCACAGTGTGGATGTATAAGTCCAACCACAGTGTGGATGTATAAGTCCAACCACAGTGTGGATGTATAAGTCCAACCACAGTGTGGATGTATAAGTCCAACCACAGTGTGGATGTATAAGTCCAACCACAGTGTGGATGTATAAGTCCAACCACAGTGTGGATGTATAAGTCCAACCACAGTGTGGATGTATAAGTCCAACCACAGTGTGGATGTATAAGTCCAACCACAGTGTGGATGTATAAGTCCAACCACAGTGTGGATGTATAAGTCCAACCACAGTGTGGATGTATAAGTCCAACCACAGTGTGGATGTATAAGTCCAACCACAGTGTGGATGTATAAGTCCAACCACAGTGTGGATGTATAAGTCCAACCACAGTGTGGATGTATAAGTCCAACCACAGTGTGGATGTATAAGTCCAACCACAGTGTGGATGTATAAGTCCAACCACAGTGTGGATGTATAAGTCCAACCACAGTGTGGATGTATAAGTCCAACCACAGTGTGGATGTATAAGTCCAACCACAGTGTGGATGTATAAGTCCAACCACAGTGTGGATGTATAAGTCCAACCACAGTGTGGATGTATAAGTCCAACCACAGTGTGGATGTATAAGTCCAACCACAGTGTGGATGTATAAGTCCAACCACAGTGTGGATGTATAAGTCCAACCACAGTGTGGATGTATAAGTCCAACCACAGTGTGGATGTATAAGTCCAACCACAGTGTGGATGTATAAGTCCAACCACAGTGTGGATGTATAAGTCCAACCACAGTGTGGATGTATAAGTCCAACCACAGTGTGGATGTATAAGTCCAACCACAGTGTGGATGTATAAGTCCAACCACAGTGTGGATGTATAAGTCCAACCACAGTGTGGATGTATAAGTCCAACCACAGTGTGGATGTATAAGTCCAACCACAGTGTGGATGTATAAGTCCAACCACAGTGTGGATGTATAAGTCCAACCACAGTGTGGATGTATAAGTCCAACCACAGTGTGGATGTATAAGTCCAACCACAGTGTGGATGTATAAGTCCAACCACAGTGTGGATGTATAAGTCCAACCACAGTGTGGATGTATAAGTCCAACCACAGTGTGGATGTATAAGTCCAACCACAGTGTGGATGTATAAGTCCAACCACAGTGTGGATGTATAAGTCCAACCACAGTGTGGATGTATAAGTCCAACCACAGTGTGGATGTATAAGTCCAACCACAGTGTGGATGTATAAGTCCAACCACAGTGTGGATGTATAAGTCCAACCACAGTGTGGATGTATAAGTCCAACCACAGTGTGGATGTATAAGTCCAACCACAGTGTGGATGTATAAGTCCAACCACAGTGTGGATGTATAAGTCCAACCACAGTGTGGATGTATAAGTCCAACCACAGTGTGGATGTATAAGTCCAACCACAGTGTGGATGTATAAGTCCAACCACAGTGTGGATGTATAAGTCCAACCACAGTGTGGATGTATAAGTCCAACCACAGTGTGGATGTATAAGTCCAACCACAGTGTGGATGTATAAGTCCAACCACAGTGTGGATGTATAAGTCCAACCACAGTGTGGATGTATAAGTCCAACCACAGTGTGGATGTATAAGTCCAACCACAGTGTGGATGTATAAGTCCAACCACAGTGTGGATGTATAAGTCCAACCACAGTGTGGATGTATAAGTCCAACCACAGTGTGGATGTATAAGTCCAACCACAGTGTGGATGTATAAGTCCAACCACAGTGTGGATGTATAAGTCCAACCACAGTGTGGATGTATAAGTCCAACCACAGTGTGGATGTATAAGTCCAACCACAGTGTGGATGTATAAGTCCAACCACAGTGTGGATGTATAAGTCCAACCACAGTGTGGATGTATAAGTCCAACCACAGTGTGGATGTATAAGTCCAACCACAGTGTGGATGTATAAGTCCAACCACAGTGTGGATGTATAAGTCCAACCACAGTGTGGATGTATAAGTCCAACCACAGTGTGGATGTATAAGTCCAACCACAGTGTGGATGTATAAGTCCAACCACAGTGTGGATGTATAAGTCCAACCACAGTGTGGATGTATAAGTCCAACCACAGTGTGGATGTATAAGTCCAACCACAGTGTGGATGTATAAGTCCAACCACAGTGTGGATGTATAAGTCCAACCACAGTGTGGATGTATAAGTCCAACCACAGTGTGGATGTATAAGTCCAACCACAGTGTGGATGTATAAGTCCAACCACAGTGTGGATGTATAAGTCCAACCACAGTGTGGATGTATAAGTCCAACCACAGTGTGGATGTATAAGTCCAACCACAGTGTGGATGTATAAGTCCAACCACAGTGTGGATGTATAAGTCCAACCACAGTGTGGATGTATAAGTCCAACCACAGTGTGGATGTATAAGTCCAACCACAGTGTGGATGTATAAGTCCAACCACAGTGTGGATGTATAAGTCCAACCACAGTGTGGATGTATAAGTCCAACCACAGTGTGGATGTATAAGTCCAACCACAGTGTGGATGTATAAGTCCAACCACAGTGTGGATGTATAAGTCCAACCACAGTGTGGATGTATAAGTCCAACCACAGTGTGGATGTATAAGTCCAACCACAGTGTGGATGTATAAGTCCAACCACAGTGTGGATGTATAAGTCCAACCACAGTGTGGATGTATAAGTCCAACCACAGTGTGGATGTATAAGTCCAACCACAGTGTGGATGTATAAGTCCAACCACAGTGTGGATGTATAAGTCCAACCACAGTGTGGATGTATAAGTCCAACCACAGTGTGGATGTATAAGTCCAACCACAGTGTGGATGTATAAGTCCAACCACAGTGTGGATGTATAAGTCCAACCACAGTGTGGATGTATAAGTCCAACCACAGTGTGGATGTATAAGTCCAACCACAGTGTGGATGTATAAGTCCAACCACAGTGTGGATGTATAAGTCCAACCACAGTGTGGATGTATAAGTCCAACCACAGTGTGGATGTATAAGTCCAACCACAGTGTGGATGTATAAGTCCAACCACAGTGTGGATGTATAAGTCCAACCACAGTGTGGATGTATAAGTCCAACCACAGTGTGGATGTATAAGTCCAACCACAGTGTGGATGTATAAGTCCAACCACAGTGTGGATGTATAAGTCCAACCACAGTGTGGATGTATAAGTCCAACCACAGTGTGGATGTATAAGTCCAACCACAGTGTGGATGTATAAGTCCAACCACAGTGTGGATGTATAAGTCCAACCACAGTGTGGATGTATAAGTCCAACCACAGTGTGGATGTATAAGTCCAACCACAGTGTGGATGTATAAGTCCAACCACAGTGTGGATGTATAAGTCCAACCACAGTGTGGATGTATAAGTCCAACCACAGTGTGGATGTATAAGTCCAACCCCATATAACCACAGTGTGGATGTATAAGTCCAACCACAGTGTGGATGTATAAGTCCAACCACAGTGTGGATGTATAAGTCCAACCACAGTGTGGATGTATAAGTCCAACCACAGTGTGGATGTATAAGTCCAACCACAGTGTGGATGTATAAGTCCAACCACAGTGTGGATGTATAAGTCCAACCACAGTGTGGATGTATAAGTCCAACCACAGTGTGGATGTATAAGTCCAACCACAGTGTGGATGTATAAGTCCAACCACAGTGTGGATGTATAAGTCCAACCACAGTGTGGATGTATAAGTCACACCACAGTGTGGATGTATAAGTCCAACCACAGTGTGGATGTATAAGTCCAACCACAGTGTGGATGTATAAGTCCAACCACAGTGTGGATGTATAAGTCCAACCACAGTGTGGATGTATAAGTCCAACCACAGTGTGGATGTATAAGTCCAACCACAGTGTGGATGTATAAGTCCAACCACAGTGTGGATGTATAAGTCCAACCACAGTGTGGATGTATAAGTCCAACCACAGTGTGGATGTATAAGTCCAACCACAGTGTGGATGTATAAGTCCAACCACAGTGTGGATGTATAAGTCCAACCACAGTGTGGATGTATAAGTCCAACCACAGTGTGGATGTATAAGTCCAACCACAGTGTGGATGTATAAGTCCAACCACAGTGTGGATGTATAAGTCCAACCACAGTGTGGATGTATAAGTCCAACCACAGTGTGGATGTATAAGTCCAACCACAGTGTGGATGTATAAGTCCAACCACAGTGTGGATGTATAAGTCCAACCACAGTGTGGATGTATAAGTCCAACCACAGTGTGGATGTATAAGTCCAACCACAGTGTGGATGTATAAGTCCAACCACAGTGTGGATGTATAAGTCCAACCACAGTGTGGATGTATAAGTCCAACCACAGTGTGGATGTATAAGTCCAACCACAGTGTGGATGTATAAGTCCAACCACAGTGTGGATGTATAAGTCCAACCACAGTGTGGATGTATAAGTCCAACCACAGTGTGGATGTATAAGTCCAACCACAGTGTGGATGTATAAGTCCAACCACAGTGTGGATGTATAAGTCCAACCACAGTGTGGATGTATAAGTCCAACCACAGTGTGGATGTATAAGTCCAACCACAGTGTGGATGTATAAGTCCAACCACAGTGTGGATGTATAAGTCCAACCACAGTGTGGATGTATAAGTCCAACCACAGTGTGGATGTATAAGTCCAACCACAGTGTGGATGTATAAGTCCAACCACAGTGTGGATGTATAAGTCCAACCACAGTGTGGATGTATAAGTCCAACCACAGTGTGGATGTATAAGTCCAACCACAGTGTGGATGTATAAGTCCAACCACAGTGTGGATGTATAAGTCCAACCACAGTGTGGATGTATAAGTCCAACCACAGTGTGGATGTATAAGTCCAACCACAGTGTGGATGTATAAGTCCAACCACAGTGTGGATGTATAAGTCCAACCACAGTGTGGATGTATAAGTCCAACCACAGTGTGGATGTATAAGTCCAACCACAGTGTGGATGTATAAGTCCAACCACAGTGTGGATGTATAAGTCCAACCACAGTGTGGATGTATAAGTCCAACCACAGTGGGGATGTCCAACCCCAGTGTGGATGTATAAGTCCAACCACAGTGTGGATGTATAAGTCCAACCACAGTGTGGATGTATAAGTCCAACCACAGTGTGGATGTATAAGTCCAACCACAGTGTGGATGTATAAGTCCAACCACAGTGTGGATGTATAAGTCCAACCACAGTGTGGATGTATAAGTCAACCACAGTGTGGATGTATAAGTCCAACCACAGTGTGGATGTATAAGTCCAACCACAGTGTGGATGTATAAGTCCAACCACAGTGTGGATGTATAAGTCCAACCACAGTGTGGATGTATAAGTCCAACCACAGTGTGGATGTATAAGTCCAACCACAGTGTGGATGTATAAGTCCAACCACAGTGTGGATGTATAAGTCCAACCACAGTGTGGATGTATAAGTCCAACCACAGTGTGGATGTATAAGTCCAACCACAGTGTGGATGTATAAGTCCAACCACAGTGTGGATGTATAAGTCCAACACAGTGTGGATGTATAAGTCCAACCACAGTGTGGATGTATAAGTCCAACCACAGTGTGGATGTATAAGTCCAACCACAGTGTGTGGATGTATAAGTCCAACCACAGTGTGGATGTATAAGTCCAACCACAGTGTGGATGTATAAGTCCAACCACAGTGTGGATGTATAAGTCCAACCACAGTGTGGATGTATAAGTCCAACCACAGTGTGGATGTATAAGTCCAACCACAGTGTGGATGTATAAGTCCAACCACAGTGTGGATGTATAAGTCCAACCACAGTGTGGATGTATAAGTCCAACCACAGTGTGGATGTATAAGTCCAACCACAGTGTGGATGTATAAGTCCAACCACAGTGTGGATGTATAAGTCCAACCACAGTGTGGATGTATAAGTCCAACCACAGTGTGGATGTATAAGTCCAACCACAGTGTGGATGTATAAGTCCAACCACAGTGTGGATGTATAAGTCCAACCACAGTGTGGATGTATAAGTCCAACCACAGTGTGGATGTATAAGTCCAACCACAGTGTGGATGTATAAGTCCAACCACAGTGTGGATGTATAAGTCCAACCACAGTGTGGATGTATAAGTCCAACCACAGTGTGGATGTATAAGTCCAACCACAGTGTGGATGTATAAGTCCAACCACAGTGTGGATGTATAAGTCCAACCACAGTGTGGATGTATAAGTCCAACCACAGTGTGGATGTATAAGTCCAACCACAGTGTGGATGTATAAGTCCAACCACAGTGTGGATGTATAAGTCCAACCACAGTGTGGATGTATAAGTCAACCACAGTGTGGATGTATAAGTCCAACCACAGTGTGGATGTATAAGTCCAACCACAGTGTGGATGTATAAGTCCAACCACAGTGTGGATGTATAAGTCCAACCACAGTGTGGATGTATAAGTCCAACCACAGTGTGGATGTATAAGTCCAACCACAGTGTGGATGTATAAGTCCAACCACAGTGTGGATGTATAAGTCCAACCACAGTGTGGATGTATAAGTCCAACCACAGTGTGGATGTATAAGTCCAACCACAGTGTGGATGTATAAGTCCAACCACAGTGTGGATGTATAAGTCCAACCACAGTGTGGATGTATAAGTCCAACCACAGTGTGGATGTATAAGTCCAACCACAGTGTGGATGTATAAGTCCAACCACAGTGTGGATGTATAAGTCCAACCACAGTGTGGATGTATAAGTCCAACCACAGTGTGGATGTATAAGTCCAACCACAGTGTGGATGTATAAGTCCAACCACCTGTATAAGTCCAACCACAGTGTGGATGTATAAGTCCAACCACAGTGTGGATGTATAAGTCCAACCACAGTGTGGATGTATAAGTCCAACCACAGTGTGGATGTATAAGTCCAACCACAGTGTGGATGTATAAGTCCAACCACAGTGTGGATGTATAAGTCCAACCACAGTGTGGATGTATAAGTCCAACCACAGTGTGGATGTATAAGTCCAACCACAGTGTGGATGTATAAGTCCAACCACAGTGTGGATGTATAAGTCCAACCACAGTGTGGATGTATAAGTCCAACCACAGTGTGGATGTATAAGTCCAACCACAGTGTGGATGTATAAGTCCAACCACAGTGTGGATGTATAAGTCCAACCACAGTGTGGATGTATAAGTCCAACCACAGTGTGGATGTATAAGTCCAACCACAGTGTGGATGTATAAGTCCAACCACAGTGTGGATGTATAAGTCCAACCACAGTGTGGATGTATAAGTCCAACCACAGTGTGGATGTATAAGTCCAACCACAGTGTGGATGTATAAGTCCAACCACAGTGTGGATGTATAAGTCCAACCACAGTGTGGATGTATAAGTCCAACCACAGTGTGGATGTATAAGTCCAACCACAGTGTGGATGTATAAGTCCAACCACAGTGTGGATGTATAAGTCCAACCACAGTGTGGATGTATAAGTCCAACCACAGTGTGGATGTATAAGTCCAACCACAGTGTGGATGTATAAGTCCAACCACAGTGTGGATGTATAAGTCCAACCACAGTGTGGATGTATAAGTCCAACCACAGTGTGGATGTATAAGTCCAACCACAGTGTGGATGTATAAGTCCAACCACAGTGTGGATGTATAAGTCCAACCACAGTGTGGATGTATAAGTCCAACCACAGTGTGGATGTATAAGTCCAACCACAGTGTGGATGTATAAGTCCAACCACAGTGTGGATGTATAAGTCCAACCACAGTGTGGATGTATAAGTCCAACCACAGTGTGGATGTATAAGTCCAACCACAGTGTGGATGTATAAGTCCAACCACAGTGTGGATGTATAAGTCCAACCACAGTGTGGATGTATAAGTCCAACCACAGTGTGGATGTATAAGTCCAACCACAGTGTGGATGTATAAGTCCAACCACAGTGTGGATGTATAAGTCCAACCACAGTGTGGATGTATAAGTCCAACCACAGTGTGGATGTATAAGTCCAACCACAGTGTGGATGTATAAGTCCAACCACAGTGTGGATGTATAAGTCCAACCACAGTGTGGATGTATAAGTCCAACCACAGTGTGGATGTATAAGTCCAACCACAGTGTGGATGTATAAGTCAAAACACAGTGTGGATGTATAAGTCCAACCACAGTGTGGATGTATAAGTCCAACCACAGTGTGGATGTATAAGTCCAACCACAGTGTGGATGTATAAGTCCAACCACAGTGTGGATGTATAAGTCCAACCACAGTGTGGATGTATAAGTCCAACCACAGTGTGGATGTATAAGTCCAACCACAGTGTGGATGTATAAGTCCAACCACAGTGTGGATGTATAAGTCCAACCACAGTGTGGATGTATAAGTCCAACCACAGTGTGGATGTATAAGTCCAACCACAGTGTGGATGTATAAGTCCAACCACAGTGTGGATGTATAAGTCCAACCACAGTGTGGATGTATAAGTCCAACCACAGTGTGGATGTATAAGTCCAACCACAGTGTGGATGTATAAGTCCAACCACTTATAAGTCCAACCACAGTGTGGATGTATAAGTCCAACCACAGTGTGGATGTATAAGTCCAACCACAGTGTGGATGTATAAGTCCAACCACAGTGTGGATGTATAAGTCCAAACCACAAAGTCCAACCACAGTGTGGATGTATAAGTCCAACCACAGTGTGGATGTATAAGTCCAACCACAGTGTGGATGTATAAGTCCAACCACAGTGTGGATGTATAAGTCCAACCACAGTGTGGATGTATAAGTCCAACCACAGTGTGGATGTATAAGTCCAACCACAGTGTGGATGTATAAGTCCAACCACAGTGTGGATGTATAAGTCCAACCACAGTGTGGATGTATAAGTCCAACCACAGTGTGGATGTATAAGTCCAACCACAGTGTGGATGTATAAGTCCAACCACAGTGTGGATGTATAAGTCCAACCACAGTGTGGATGTATAAGTCCAACCACAGTGTGGATGTATAAGTCCAACCACAGTGTGGATGTATAAGTCCAACCACAGTGTGGATGTATAAGTCCAACCACAGTGTGGATGTATAAGTCCAACCACAGTGTGGATGTAAAAGTACAACCACAGTGTGGATGTATAAGTCCAACCACAGTGTGGATGTATAAGTCCAACCACAGTGTGGATGTATAAGTCCAACCACAGTGTGGATGTATAAGTCCAACCACAGTGTGGATGTATAAGTCCAACCACAGTGTGGATGTATAAGTCCAACCACAGTGTGGATGTATAAGTCCAACCACAGTGTGGATGTATAAGTCCAACCACAGTGTGGATGTATAAGTCCAACCACAGTGTGGATGTATAAGTCCAACCACAGTGTGGATGTATAAGTCCAACCACAGTGTGGATGTATAAGTCCAACCACAGTGTGGATGTATAAGTCCAACCACAGTGTGGATGTATAAGTCCAACCACAGTGTGGATGTATAAGTCCAACCACAGTGTGGATGTATAAGTCCAACCACAGTGTGGATGTATAAGTCCAACCACAGTGTGGATGTATAAGTCCAACCACAGTG